>NC_139699.1:16270111-16527611 GCF_964188405.1 Protomyctophum parallelum
TTAAGGTCTTCAAGGTGTTTTTGCTGACCAGTGAGGAGATCCTGTAAAGGAATCTTGTTCTTTGATTGACTTTTTTGATTCTGTTGGTGGCCATTTTATCACCGGAAAGATTGGCCTCCAGGATGGAACCTAGGTAGGTAATTTGATCTTTTCGTGTGATAGTATTGTCACCCACTCTAACCAAGAAGCCATCTGCCTTGCTGAGATTACTATTTGATCCGAAGAGGATGGATTCAGTTTTTCCCAGGTGTAAGGATAGTTTGTTATCAGCGAGCCAGGTGCAGATTCTACCGAGTTCAGAGCTGAGGGTCTTTTCTACCTGCAGTTTGTTCCTGTCCGAGACCAGCAGTGCTGAGTCATCTGCGAACAGGAACAAGTTGCAGTCACAAGCTGAAGTCATGTCGTTAACATATATTAGGAACAGTAAAGGCCCTAGTATGCTTCCTTGTGGGACACCACAGCTCACTGGGAGGGGAGGGGACAGTGTTCCGTTCACCTCCACCATCTGTTCTCTCCCCTCCAGGTAGGATTGTCTGGTCTGTTTCATACACTAACATCGGCTCCTAAGCTGATTCCAGGTCTGTTTCATACACTAACATCGGCTCCTAAGCTGATTCCAGGTCTGTTTCATACACTAACATCGGCTCCTAAGGCCTTGCCAGAGTGAAATGTTTGTATCTACAGTAAAACTGTAAGAAACGAATGCTACCATTCAAGCTCAGCCCCCATTTCCAGGCTTTGGAGGGAGAAGGCACCAGAGTCAGCTTAGCAACAGTGACAGTGATTGGAGACTTGATCATATAGTGCGTTTACAAAGCCCTTTGTATATCTAACTAATTAGTTTTCGTTAAGCACATTATGTGGAAAGGATCCATTATTTCTGCTATTGTTAGCGCAGCTATTGATATCAGGGCATTATTAGATAATGTGTGTTAATAACCATACTTACTCTGCATTATACATGATTAAAGATTCCCTTATAATGTATTATTGAAGAATGCTTTAAAGGACCACTTCACCACTTTTCAACCTATCTTCATATAATAGGTCCTCACTAATAATCATGATAAAATGGCACGATTTTTTTCCTACTCAGTCTGTGTCTCATAGGAGGGCTGTGGGCAGTTTAGAAACCGTCTTCCAGTGACATCATCATTAGGCAGATTATTTTTTTAAACAAGATTTTTTTTTACAAAAATGTTTCGATTTTCATTATCGTGAGAACGATGGCTTCCATTTTCGCATTGCAACTTTTCAGGACTAGAAAGCCTGCAGTTTCTATTAGCTTGTATTCCCCATCGATGATTGATACAGACTTATAGCATGTTATGTAGACAGCACTATAATTCCATTGTATGTAGTCATAGCACGTCATAGTACATATGTAAAGCATAGTAGTATAGATGTATAGTTTACATGTATAGCTTCATTATATAGATATTCCACTGTTACTTTCTTAGCTTACGCATGTTTCTTGATAAATGTTTTTATGTGATCTATCTTTTTTCATGATTATTATTATTAGTGAGGACCTGTTATGTAACTGCCGGTGACAGTTGGTTCTGCAATAATTTCTTTAGTTTGAAGTCTGTTTATTCTTTATTTATTGTTTGTCTTATTTTGTTGTTTGTTTGGATACTTCCTGTAATTTGGCAATTGGCATACCTTTATTTTGACACTTCCTGTTACCTATCCATATATAGCTGAAGCCTGTTGGCTTCACTCACCTCAGACCCATAGACTCATTTCACACAGCCAGACTCCAGAGTGAGCAGAGGGAGAGAGCACCAGTGTGTGTGTGTTTGCACCAGACCACACGGTATGAAATGTTTGACTGTTTATGTGACTCTTATTATGTTTGTACTCGCATTGATTAAGCAGTGTTGAAGCCTGTGACATTTGCAGTTGTAGTGAACTTTTAGTGACTGAAGTTGTCTATTGTCTACAGTGCCTGTCCGTCACACTATGTGTAAATGTGACCATCGGTGACTGTTGATGTGCCCTGAGGTTCAAGTTGGTTATGCAGCCCTTTAGCACCCTCCATACGCGGAGTGAGGTATACATGATTATTTATTTGTCTAGTTTCCATTTGGAGTATCATTCATGATTGTATTTGTTTGGTTTTCGTTTGGTTGTGGTACTTTTGGTTATTGTGCATTTTCCTTGTCTTATAATTGAAATTACTTGAGTTTTGTATCACTGTATTTATAATTGACCATAAATTAACCATTTTTATTGTTGATTGTACTACTGAAGTGACAAGTTTAATGCACAGATTTTAGTAGTGAAACTATGAGATTATTCGATTGTAACTGTATTTATTCTATATCCTTATAGTTTTCACGGTGTTGGAACAATAAACACACCCGTCGAGACCACCCAAACTTGTCATTCTTCCATCAATCGAGGGGCAGCTACATATTATATGAAGATAGGTTGAAAAGTGGTGAAGTGGTTGACGAGACATTCCCTTTCTGTGTTCAACAAATGGAACACAAATGTGTTCCATTTTACATTCAGCTCCCTAATCTTTCTCTCAAATTGTTCATGCAAATGTTTAATGCGAGAACAAAGGTATTTGTTTTTGCATGAACAGTATACAGTATATATTGGAACAACCTAATACTGTATGCTGCAGATGGGCCATTCCAGTGTTTATACCATGAAATCACATGTTTCTTTTTTTCTTCTTATATTACGGTATATCTCGTGTTTAGCCTGCCGTTTCTGCTGACATGCAACTGCAATAAACACAAAAATAATGTTTACATTTACTTTGTCAGGTTTCTCAAGCGAGTGTGTATGACCAACGCAGAGCCTTCGCCAGACCGCCGCCGTAACACCTGCTGAATACAGAGTGAGTATCACAGATAAAATAGTCACAACAATTTGTCTTATTCGGAGCAACTTGCAAAGTGCAAAGGTCAGAGTAAGTGCCACGAACCTCTGTCGACCGAGAACAGGATACAGTGGGAGAGGAATGAAAGTGCTAAGAAAAAAAGTACATGCTACAAACCTGACATCCATCAAAATATTATACTTAGCATCTGCCTGCAAGTAAACAGTATTTGTCTAGCTAAAAACAACACCACTAATGTTCACCTTCCAATTTGGAGTGTTTTCCCAGTTCCAGGCTTCGGCCTCTGTCTGCCTGAAGTCGAAATAAATAAAAAGTCTTCTGAAAGAATATATATTCAAAGATTTGTGCCACATTTTCACAATGTTTCTAAAATAGCTAAATAATGCTATAGTTAAAACACCAAAACGGGCTCCCGTCCAGAATTAATTGGATTTACACGCCTTAACGTGATGATAGTGTTGCTTACCTAAAAGTACAGATCTCAACGCATCAATGCAACACATTGTCAGCTAGAAGTTTTATTCTTGTTGGCGAGTATGAATTAGGCGTATACATACAGTATTAAAACCTACATAAAAAAACAAAAAACACATATACAGTGAGGGGAAAAAGGGGTGGGGGGGGACAATAAAACAAGAAAAACAAAAAGCACAAAAACAAAACAAAACAAAAAAGAAAATGGTGAGCAGCACATACATAATGCAGTCAGTTATTCATTAAGTCAAGGGATTTGCAGGCGTCAGGCATTTAATGACATACAGACTCTGAATTAGCTTTTGGCTCAATTCTCCTCTTTCTCTGTGAGAATATGACAGCCCTGGCAGAAGCCCAGTTATTGTGCTTTAAAAAAAAGGCTGAAATAAAAAGAAAATCGGAAAAAGGTTCCGGTGACTAATTGTACATTTTACCCTCTGCCAGCATTGTCATTGACAGAGCAGCGACTTCCCAGATACAGCCTGTTTCTGCAGTGGGTTCTGACTAAAACACCTTCCCAGATACAGCCTGTTTCTGCAGTGGGTTCTCTAAAACACCTTCCCAGATACAGCCTGTTTCTGCAGTGGGTTCCCTAAAACACCTTCCCAGATACAGCCTGTTTCTGCAGTGGGTTCCCTAAAACACCTTCCCAGATACAGCCTGTTTCTGCAGTGGGTTCCCTAAAACACCTTCCCAGATACAGCCTGTTTCTGCAGTGGGTTCTCTAAAACACCTTCCCAGATACAGCCTGTTTCTGCAGTGGGTTCCCTAAAACACCTTCCCAGATACAGCCTGTTTCTGCAGTGGGTTCCCTAAAACACCTTCCCAGATACAGCCTGTTTCTGCAGTGGGTTCTCTAAAACACCTTCCCAGATACAGCCTGTTTCTGCAGTGGGTTCTCTAAAACACCTTCCCAGATACAGCCTGTTTCTGCAGTGGGTTCTCTAAAACACCTTCCCAGATACAGCCTGTTTCTGCAGTGGGTTCTGACTAAAACACCTTCCCAGATACAGCCTGTTTCTGCAGTGGGTTCTCTAAAACACCTTCCCAGATACAGCCTGTTTCTGCAGTGGGTTCCCTAAAGCACGGCTCAATACAGAACGCTCAGCGTGTACAGTACAATCTTCAGAGACCGTTTCAGTGGAAAGTGCAGCAGCTGTATTTATATTTATAAGCGAGAACACTTTTATTGGCCGCCATGTTGATTTTGCGTTGTTCAGTATGGGGAGAAATATGTCTGTTCAGGGATTTGCATATAGGCCTCTGTGAAATCACTGGCCCAGAGCCCTTGAAAATGCACGCACGCACACACCTCTTGTGTTGTACCCCTTGTCCCCACACACACACAGACAGAGAGACAGCCTACAGTACTGTACTGTATGTGTGTCATCTTCCACCAACCTGACCCACCCCTACACTGATGATGTCTTGTTAACACCAAAGTTACATTTGTGCATTTTCCCGGGTGTGTCTTTGGAGCTGTTGATGGCAGTGTCACTGATGGAAGAATTGCTTTACGTCAGGGGCGACTGTGGCTCAGGAGGTAGAGCAGGTCGTCCAATGATCCATTGGGTCGGCGGTTCGAATCCTGGCTCCTCCTCCTGTCTACATGTCCAAGTGTCCTTGGGCAAGACACTGAACCCCAAATTGCTCCTGATGTGCTGGTTGGTGCCTTGCATGGCTTCCGCCGCCATCGGTGTATGAATGTGTGTGTGAATGTAATGCACAATCTATGTAAAGCGCCTTGGATAAAGGCACTATATAAATGCACCATTTAACCATTTACCATTTATCACCAGGGACTCTAACCTCTTCAACTATAGTTTGAGCCTCTGAAGAAGTAGGCAAACCCTTCGAGCCAACACCCAAATAAAGGACCACTTTGTTGGTCACGTCTGTATAGCGAGGTCAGACAGGATCTCCTTCTGAAGATGTACCATGATATCTGTTATCCTTTAAAAAAATATATACTATGAATTTTATATGTGCTGCTTGCCGGAGAAAGGGTTATTTTATTTATTGGTGAAATGCTGTTTCTTCAACATCTTGTTTGACAGCTGCAAGTCATCTCATTGTGCTTTGCTGATACTGCCCTGCCTTAAGGTTGAGCTCAGTGGAATTTGCCTGTAATGCATTGCAATCAGTTCTCCTCTCGGATTGAAACGGAGGGAATCACGGGTCTGATTTGAAGGGAGACATTTTGGCGGTGGTGTAAGTAAGGAAAGAGAGGGAGAATGTGTGAAAGGGATGTGAACCCAATCAGCGCTATTGTTGACTGTGCTGATTAGGAGCTGAGCGCTGAGCCTTTCTCCACCATCACCCCCATCACTTCATCACCCCCATCACTGAGCGCTGAGCCTTTCTCCACCATCACCCCCATCACTTCCATCTGTTTGCTTTGAGCCTCTTCACCTTCATCCTCCTCTTCCTTTGCTTCAACTATAACTACAGCTGATCCTCTTCCTCCCTCCCTTCAGCTCAGTGTTCAATTAACCCATATTGGTCTGACGTCGAAATTAAAAAAATGTCTTCTAAATCCTGACAATTCTCTGAAATACCTATGTTTCTGTATCCATCTGAAATTATGTTGTTCCAGGGACACCACCCTCCGGAAGCAGAGATTTGACTTAAAAACATTCGTTCTGAAATATTTTTTTTTCAAATTTGAGGCACATTTTCACGATTAAATAAAAATAGCAGATCTACAAGCTCGTAGCGCGCCACAGAGTGGCGCGCTATGAGCTTGTAGATCTGCTATTTTTCAATAGCTAAAGCATAACATAATGCTAACACCAAAAGGGGTTCTCACCCAAAATGGGTTAATGACATTTTGTCACCTACTATACAATAGCGTCTCTTTGTAGCCAAATGAGCAGGAATGATCCGTGGGGGGGTTATATGGGGTTATATGGGGTTATATGGGGTTATATGGGGGTTATATGGGGTTATATGGGGGTTATATGGGGTTATATGGGGTTATATGGGGTTATATGGGGTTGATCGGAGTTTGTTGACATTACAAGAAGTTGCTGTAAACATTGAACTTGATTTGTAAGAGGGAGCACTGAGGAGGCATTGGCTGGATAATTGCTTTGGAAAGTGTACAGTAGTCTGCGTGTGCGTGTGCTTTGCGTGCGTGCGTGCGTGCGTGCGTGCGTGCGTGCGTGCGTGCGTGTGTGCGTGTGTGCGTGCGTGCGTGCGTGCGTGTGTGTGTGTGTGTGTGTGTGTGTGTGTGTGTGTGTGTGTGTGTGTGCGTGCATGCGTGTGTGTCTGCCCTGAGACCATTGGATAGTGTATGTAGTTATGTAGCAGAATCCAGTTAAGTGAACGTTTCGTGAAGATTCTTGTAAACCATGTTTTTTCTGTTCTATGGACCCTAGAGGACACAAAAAAAACGGTTTACATTTTTTTCCCCCGCCCTAACAATATTTTATCACCATGGCAATACATGGCAATGTGTAGCAATATTTCGTGTCTGTCTGTATTTCTGTCGACATCATATCTCCAAATCTGCCAGGCCGATTTACACCAAATTTGGTCCAGGAGTGTATGATGTGCTGTAGAAGACCCCCAGAAAAGATCACCACGATCGGCCCATAGGTGGCGCTATAGCAACAAATTCAAAAGGCAAATTTATGACTATTCACAAACTACTTGTCCAATTTCAATGAAAATTACTGGGTTCATGCACCAAGGGCTTCTGCACAAGCCATGCAAATGTGATCATAATACACCCATAGATGGCGCTCCAGTAACCCATTTAAGAAGTAAATGCATGAAGACACTGCTTTTAAAAGTGCACAAAGCAATATTTATTTATATAATCAACAATAACTTAAAGCTTCACCATGCTTGGGTGTGTTAATCTGGTTATGAACAAGATTCATAAAGGAGAAGGTGCCATTTCTGGCTTAACCACTGATCCTCAGGGTCTGCTGAAATACTGTCTGAGTACCCCAGTACTAGCAAGACTGGCTGGTGAAACTGAGCACCTACTTAACATGATGATGCCTGATGCCAACCCAAAGAAGCATCACCAACACTCAGCAACTAGAAATGCACGACAGGAGAAATCTGTGAAACAACTCAAGGATGTGTTGACCAGCACAAACCCCTTCTGTCCTCCAGAAAACGATGATGAAGTTGAAATTAAGTTAGTCAACTTTGTTTCCAAACAAATAATGACAACAGCAGTGCAGAGCCATGTCTTGGACATTGAGTTACGAGGGAGCAGAGCACTTGAAACTTTTGTGAATGAGAGGGTCAGAGGGGACAAGAACATGTGGGACAAAATGACGAAGCTGAAGTATCTGACCTGGAAAGATGGATGCAAAACTATCAAGCTTAAGGCATCATCTGAAATAGTCAGCTTGAAAGCAACAAACTCCTTGTTTGTTCGCTTGCTTCTCGTTGCCAAGTCCTCAAAAGAACTGGACCTGCAGAACATTGTGGGAACACACACATTTGCTGATCACAATGCCAGCTTAATGAAGTCTGATGGTTCTCTGTTGCAGACTACAGCCAAGTCTGCCCTCATCCATGAATTGGAAGGAGTGGTTTCAGAGATGGAATCTAATGAAGAGTATCTTGATTGACGGCATGGCTGTCGTGCAGGAGATGGTTGTTCGGAAAGGTGAAATATAATGTTGCAGAGATCTTGCAGAATGTTTCACTCGGAGTGTTGACATAAAGGCGCAAGGCTACACAGATCTATACTTGCTATTTGACAACTATACAGTGACAAACTCCATGAAGGACAGAACAAGACATCTCCGTACAGCAGGAAGAGCACAAGAAAAGGGGTATAAAATAGAGGATAACACACCAGTCAAAGACTTCAAGGCTTTCCTCGGAAGCAAGGAAACCAAGGCCAACCTCGTCCTCTACCTTGCACAAAAAGCTGTTGATCTTTGCAAGCTACCAATCACAACACACACACAAGGGTGTCATGTCCACAAACACAAAAATGGTGAACATCACAAGTACACAAGAAGAGGCGGATACGTTACTGGTTATGTATGCCGCAGCAGTGAGTCGTTTAGGTAAAACGCCACATATATACTCATGTGACACTGATGTTTTGGTACTTGCCCTTCGAAGGGTACCAGACCTTCAACCAGAGAGTGCAATCATCATGGGCACAGGAGATCAAAGACGGACGATAAAACTCAGACCAATCTACACGGCCATTGGCCCCAAACGAGCAGCCGCATTACCAGGATTCCACACGCTCACTGGTTGCGATACCACTGGTCACATCCGAGGAAAAGGTAAATCTTCCTGGTTCAAATCGTTCATGAAGACTGGTGATGATGTTCTCCATGCACTTGCTGAACTTGGTGTTGGCCCTCATCCATCCTTGGACGTGTTAGCCGGTTGTGAAAAGTTTGTGTGTCAGCTCTTCAAACCTGGGTTTGAATCAGCTCAAGTACTTCGGTGGCACATGTTTAAACAGCTCAAGGGCAATCAGGGTGTTGAAAAGATATGTCCAACGCAAGGGTCCATCGTCGAACACATTCTGTGAGCACATTGGCAAGCCAATGTATGGGCACAAGACATCGTTGCTGAGCCACAGGTTTTAGATCCACTTTCTTTAGGATGGAAGCAACAAGATGATGGAAGGTGTGTCCCTGTAGTCTCAAAGGTTCCACCTGCACCAGAGGCCGTTGTTGAACTCGTCAAGTGTGCATGTGTTGCCAGCAAGTGTAGCGGCCGCTGTTCTTGCAAACTTAATAACCTTCCATTCACAGAGCTCTGCAAATGTGAGGCTGCTGAGGGTTCATGTGATAATCATACAAAAGATGATGCTGAGAGTGATGACGATGATACCTACAGTGATTCTTTGTACAGTTGAGCATGACACGTTCGTAAATAAACCCTTTGATATGAAATATAACTGTCCGTTACTGATTATTCAAGGTTTTTGTGGAAAATTGGTCAGGTAGCACCTTGTGAAATTGCATATTGAATCTGTTGTTGTAGCGCCACCTATTGGTGGATTGTGGTCAAACTTTCTGGGCTTGTGCTTCAGCCCATGGTACAACAACCTAGCCAATGTCATTGAAATTGGACAAGTAGTTTGTGAATAATCATGAATTTTCGTTTTGAATTTGGTGCTGTAGCGCCACCTATGGGCCGATCGTGAAAATTTTACGGGGTCTTCCAGAGCACATCATACACTCCTGGACCACATTTGGTGTAAATCGGCCTGGCAGATTTGGTGAAATGATGTCGACAGAAATACAGACAGACACGAAATATTGCTACACATTGCCATGATATTGCCATGGTGATAAAATATTGTTAGGGCGGGGGAAAAAAATGTAAACCGTTTTTTTTGTGTCCTCTAGGGTCCATAGAACAGAAAAAACATGGTTTACAAGAATCTTCACGAAACGTTCACTTAATTACACAATGACATACACAAGCACATGTGCGTGTGCTTTGCGTGCGTGCGTGCGTGCGTGCGTGCGTGCGTGCGTGCGTGCGTGCGTGCGTGCGTGCGTGTGTGTGTGTGTGTGTGTGTGTGTGTGTGTGTGTGTGTGTGTGCGTGCATGCGTGTGTGTCTGCCCTGAGACCATTGGAGGGCAGATTAGATGCAAAGTCAGCCCATTAGAGCCTCCTGGGTGACTGGAGTGAAGTTCAGCTAATGTTCCAGGACGTCCATAAAGCCTGCAGGGAGCCGCTATAGAAGGCTGAAAGCATGGCGGCCACGTTCAGATATCCTCAAATAATAAATAAATAGATAAACAAGAGGAGCTGAGGGAACAGCGCGTCCATTCTCACACAGAAACGTTTGTTTATTTATGGTGTCTGAAGGCCTGGGCTGGATGTGGGACTGGGGGGGTGGAAGGGAGTGTGTGTGTGTGTGTGTGTGTGTGTGTGTGTGTGTGTGTGTGTGTGTGTGTGTGTGTGTGTGTGTGTGTGTATAGGGAGGTACAGGTGTCTGGGGAGCACACACACACACACTCTCTCTCTCTCTACCCATCTCTTTCTTTATCCTGGGCCTGCATGGGCTTTCATTAAGTGTCATTACCAGAGCTTTCAAAACGCCGGGCCAGCCCTGATAGATATGTGTGTATGTGTGCAAAACTGTGCATGCATATGGATGGAGCGCTGATCCCTCTTATCCACCAGCGCTGACGAGGGCAGGGGGGTATTAGGCCAGCGAGAGGGGAGGGGAGGGGAGGCAGAGAGGGTCCACGCCTGACGTTAATGGCAGAGATGGAGCCGTTACTAAGGACATGAGGGAGTCCATGCTTGATTTGCTGTCATGAATATGTCATAGACATATAGAGGATATCTACGTGGAGTGTTTTCACTTACTAGTTGTTGTTTTCCCCCCCTAATCGTACAGGTCATGTACTGTACTGTACTGTACTGTACAACGCCACACATACAACACTGATTTAATATCATATATTTGTAGTTATTATATCTCTGCTGTAGCCTGTCGGGAAGAAAGAATTTCAGGAAATGAAAAAAAAAAAAAAAAAAAATCAGGAAATTAAGAAAACCTTATATTTTTGAAAACAAATCAATACTGCCTAATCAAAGTTGGTGTTGTGACTAAGTATATTATCAATTACTTGCATGAGAGGGGGAGAGGTGGTGGAGTTACTTGCTTTAGTAGACAGTTTGAGGGTCCAATGGAGTTAAGAGGTTGAAAGCGTTCAAAGGTCCAAAGCGTTTTTTACTACTTTCCATTGGTTCAATATTTTCGAAACAACACACAGACGTAAAGGGTGTTCAATAGCACTGATTTATGAAACAACACACAGACGTAAAGGGTGTTCAATAGCACTGATTTATGAAACAACACACAGACGTAAAGGGTGTTCAATAGCACTGATTTATGAAACAACACACAGACGTAAAGGGTGTTCAATAGCACTGATTTATGGAACAACACACAGACGTAAAGGGTGTTCAATAGCACTGATTTATGGAACAACACACAGACGTAAAGGGTGTTCAATAGCACTGATTTATGAAACAACACTCAGACGTAAAGGGAGTTCAATAGCACTGATTTATGAAACAACACACAGACGTAAAGGGTGTTCAATAGCACTGATTTATGAAACAACACACGGACGTAAAGGGTGTTCAATAGCACTGATTTATGAAACAACACACGGACGTAAAGGGTGTTCAATAGCACTGATTTATGAAACAACACACAGACGTAAAGGGTGTTCAATAGCACTGATTTATGAAACAACACACAGACGTAAAGGGTGTTCAATAGCACTGATTTATGAAACAACACACAGACGTAAAGGGTGTTCAATAGCACTGATTTATGAAACAACACACAGACGTAAAGGGTGGTCAATAGCACTGATTTATGGAACAACACACAGACGTAAAGGGTGTTCAATAGCACTGATTTATGGAACAACACAGAGACGTAAAGGGTGTTCAATAGCACTGATTTATGGAACAACACACAGACATAAAGGGTGTTCAATAGCACTGATTTATGCAAAAAAACAAACAATCTAAAACCTCAAAAATTGAGTCAGGACAACAATATGCTGTGTATACTGTATATATATTGTATGTTGTGATGTACAGTATTGTATGTTGTGGTGTACAGTACTACAGTATATATATATTGTATGTTGTGGTGTACAGTATATATATTGTATGTGATGTACAGTAGAGCAAGGATGATTCAAGACGTGCCTTTCCAGCAGTACAATGTTCATTAGCCATTTCCTCTTCCAGTTCACTTCCTGTGAGAAGGTCCTCTGATTGATGGCAGACTGGCTCTGTTTACTTGTATATCGGGGGGAGAATGAAATATTCATATTGTACGCTTTTCCGAGCAGAAGTTATCTAGATTCAGCGTAAATGGTATACTCAGGATTAGATTTTTGCAGCAGATTGCTGTTATTAAGGTGGGTAAAGCCAGCCCCCCTGTGCACCGCAGCAGTCATCTTCCTGGGGAGGCAATCTATTTCTCTTTTCGCCCGGACGCGGCTCTTAATGCACTGGAGCAAAAGTGCTTTGGTGCACAACCTTTCGCGCCTTCGCCTCCCCTTTATGTGATTGAATAGTTAATAAGAAGGAGTCGTCTTTGAAAGCCTGTGATGTTTTGGGCCCTTTGTCTGTCTCTCTTTGTCTGTCTGGTATGTGCTTTACGTCTGTGATGTTGGGCCCTTGTCTGTCTCTCTTTGTCTGTCTGGTCTGTGCGTTACGTCTGTGATGTTGGGCCCTTGTCTGTCTCTCTTTGTCTGTCTGGTCTGTGCTTTACGTCCATGTCGGGCCCTTGTCTGTCTCTCTTTGTCTGTCTGGTCTGTGCTTTACGTCTGTGATGTTGGGCCCTTGTCTGTCTGGTCTGTGCTTTACGTCCATGTCAGGCCCTTGTCTGTCTCTCTTTGTCTGTCTGGTCTGTGCGTTACGTCCATGTCGGGCCCTTGTCTGTCTCTCTTTGTCTGTCTGGTCTGTGCTTTACGTCTGTGATGTCGGGCCCTTGTCTGTCTCTCTTTGTCTGTCTGGTATGTGCGTTACGTCCAACGCTGCTCTGTTTGACTGCACCGCACGTCACCTCCGCTTGGCCTTTGTGCCAAGTCAGACTCTTCTCCACAAGCCCCCCCTTGTCACTTTTTGTCTCGCTCCTTTTCTGTTTGTGTGTGATGTCCAGAAAAGGTTAACGTTTTCCTTCTACACGTTTTGGAAAGAAGCCCCCGATGTCACTATACTTTGTAATGACGCGGCCAGACTGACTGTGTCAACTCAATACCTTGGCACTCACCATGGCACTCAATGCCATGTTGTTCACACATGCCTATAGCTTAATCCATTTTGGGGCGGGAACCCCTTTTGGTATTAGCATTATGCTATGCTTTAGCTATTGAAAAATAGCAGATCTACAAGCTCATAGCGCGCCACCAAGTGGCGTGCTACAAGCTTGTAGGTCTGCTATTTTTTAAAAATCGACTGACATAGAAACATAGCTTTTTCAGAAAACTGTCATTTTCAAACAGACATTTTTAGAATCTGATCTCAGGTCAAAATGGGTCAATATGGCTGGACCATGTACAGTATGAGCTGCCGGAGGGCTTTTCATTTTACACTACAGATAGAGGAAACAGCGACTCATCAGACGGTGACAGTGTTCAGCTTTTTGTGTTGTGTCCCTGTAGAGATTCGGTCGTTACAGCATAACAAATGATCCAGGCTGGTAGTACCAAGTATAACCCCAGCCCCGGCATCTTCTCTGAGATGCCACAGACCACAGCAGACAATGCACCCGCGGACTGACTGGGGCTGTGCAAGTTCAATATGGGCACAAAACTCACTAAAGGAGCCATGTACAATTGTCCACCATTACGAATAAAAGGAGGTCTGTTTTCTTATCAATCATGAGGCTCTTTTGTCAGAAATGAGTGCCTGCCATAGACTGTAAAAAAAACAAGTGCATTCGTGAATTGCATGTAAGTAGTGCTAGCTCCCTCTTTCTCTCTCTCTTACATACACTCACTCGTGCCTCTCTCTATCTTTCTCTCTCTCTTACATACAATCACTCGTGCCTCTCTCTATCTTTCTCTCTCTCTTACATACAATCACTCGTGCCTCTCTCTATCTTTCTCTCTCTCTTACATACACTCACTCATGCCTCTCTCTATCTTCCTCTCTCTCAGGCCTGTGCTGCAATATGCAATTACAACTATCTAAACCGACGTCAATCATTCTTTTGGGATTGCATGCGATTATGAAAAGAAGATTATAGAAGATTCTGATTGCAAAAAAAGTTTGCATTACTTCAAATAAATTCTCCTTTACTTTGAATTAAAAAGATATACAGGTTGTAATCTTTACTGCAATGTTATGATTGTAAAAAGAAAAATACAGGTTGCAGATATCTATGTTAGGGGAAATGTTGAGCTCTACGCAAGGAATGGTTTTCAGGATGAACCCATAGTCTGGAGGGACTGTTTCTCTGTGATTGGCAAGTTTGTTGTTATGCCAACCGGACCCGTGGGTTAGTGCGATGTTTATGTTTACCACCGTTTGTCTAGGGAGAGTCACTGTGATTGACAGTTCTTCCTTACTAGAGTTTTTGTAACTATGCCTAACCTCAGTTAAACTATATGCCTAAACCTAATCTTAACCTCACAAAAACTCAAACCTATAAGCATTCTTTTAAGAGTAGCCAATTCTTTTTGCCCCCTTTTTCTCTCTAATTTAGTCGTCATGTAGACGCCAATTTAGTCGTCTCCAATTTAGTAATTTCATCAGTCAGTGACTGATGAAATTTAAATAATTAAATAATTGATATAAATATTTTTCAGTGGAACCAGAAAAGCACGCCCACTGCTAGGTGCTGGGAATCACTAACGCTTTTACTGGTGTTTTTTCCACGTGTTTAGTTTTCACATGGAGTCGACAATGTCTGTTATTCTGTCAACACATTATTCATGAAAGTACTCTTGTGTCAGCATGTGGAAAGAGCATGAGACCAGGCTGAGGTTTCTGCTCTTTCCGGCCCCTTGGGGGCACTGTGGGGCAGGACATGCTCTTGTCTCTCGCCTGACTTTCTGCTAGTTTTTTTGATTGATTGATTGAAATATTTGTTTGCAGAATTACAGTACATTTCAAGCACAAACTCAATACCAAGACTGTTAACTGTGAGTGGACGACCCAATTAAGCATTACACTTGTTTACAAGAGGGTCCACCATGTTCAATTCATCAAAACATTTAGAGACATACAAATAGACACTTCTATGTAGTTAAAGAACAGAACAGGAATTCATAATAAAGGAAGTAAAAAGGGAAAAGAAACTTATACAGTGAGGGGAAAAGGGGGGGGGATTCAGATTTTACGGGGGGGGGCAGTTTCGAATTGCAGCCGTCCGTAGGTGCCCTTTGAGGGCGGTTTTGAAGGAGTCAAGGGATTTGCATGTCTTAATGACTGTTGGTAGGGCGTTCCACATTTTGGTGGCATAGGAGCGAAAAGAATTGAGTACCTTGTCTGTCTGTCACAGTCTGTGCGTCAGAATTTTGAGGGCCAGGGTCACCTTTTTTTTCTCTCTTTCTCCTTCTCCCCCTCTACACACAAATGAGACACAAAACACATGCATGCACTCTCACACAGCTCATTAGCGCGCCCCACGTCCATATCTCTGGCACAATGTGACCCTGCCTAATTGTGTACCGTGCTCATTTGTTCTCCCTGCATGATGTGGCGATTGCTTATTTATCCCATTCTGACCTGAGATCAGGTTCTAAAAATGTTAGTCGTTCTTCGATTTTTCAAAAATAGCAGACCTACAAGCTCATAGCGCGCCACTCGGTGGCACGCTATGAGCTTGTAGATCTGCTATTTTTCAATAGCTAAAGCATGACATGATGCTAACACCAAAATGGGTTCCCGTTCAGAATGATTTATTCTCCTCAGGGCTCCTGTCTCACATTAAAATGATTGACTTATTTCATTCACTGCACATTTTCTGAGCTTTATTTGATAAGCACATTTCCCTTGGCGATTAAATCCCGATCCTATTCCCAATGCTTAAAAAGTTGTAATGTTATGGCGCGGGCAGATTATTATTCATAGTCGGGATTGTTTCTTCGGCTAATTATCTGTTGTTAGAAAATATTTTTTGCATTTTGCGAGTCTGTTTATCCCGGAGGAATTAAGCATGCCACAAAAGGGCAGACATTAACGATGCAGTTGGAAGCAGCTGAGGAGACAATTGTGTACACAACGCTGGCAGACACGGTCAACAAGGAGCTTTGGAGGGATTGGGGAGCGTTGGCCAGAATTAAGCAGAGCAAATTTGCATTCCGTTAGAATTTTGTCTGGTTGCGGAGACCTTATTTACGCAAAGCGCCATCAAGCCTTCTTGTCCAATCAGGTAATGAGGGGAGGCTGTGTTTTTTACGTGGAAATGAGCATAACGAGTGATTGCTGAATTTGCTCGGCGTTGTTAAGCCAGACTTCTTCTCTCCATCTCTCCAGCTAGTCGATCTCCTTTCCTTCCAGCTTCAGTGACCAACAGGCCCATCTGTCCCAGTGCAGTGTAGGGTAGCCTGGGCACCATTTCATTTCGGTATATGATCCTGTTGGGAGAGGATGATAATCGTTACGTCATGTTGTAGTATTGTTTTGTAGTCGACAGGCAGGAACAACAGGCGGCAACTTTATTGAGGGAAGGTTCCTTCCTTTTTTCTCAATAAAAGCTACAGGCTACGAGAGCTTTCATTGATAAAGTTGACGCCTGTGAGTTTGATCTGCCAGCATGAGCATGAGGCCACCTGAATGTAATGAGGCATTGTTGTGTTCTAGATCTCTTCTGACTGCAAGAGCAGCTCTTCTGGATGGACAAGGAGGAGGGAGACCGCAGAGAAGAATGGTCCTGGCTGCCAGCCTCCCTCAGCACTGTTTCTTCACATCTGCCAAGTAGTCACATTCACAAGATGACCATGGATGGTTGCTCTGGAGGCCCTAGGTAGGAAGACGAACTTTGTCCCCATGGACCAGTCTCTGAGCTGGGAACTATGCGTGTGTCAT
This sequence comes from Protomyctophum parallelum, assembly GCF_964188405.1. Classification (NCBI taxonomy): domain Eukaryota; kingdom Metazoa; phylum Chordata; class Actinopteri; order Myctophiformes; family Myctophidae; genus Protomyctophum; species Protomyctophum parallelum. Next base: position 16,286,973 of record NC_139699.1, read on the forward strand.
GTCATGTCAGCGAGGGTCTCTCAGTGACCACCTGGATAATATTTAGGATAATGATTTAGGATAATTCTTACTACGAGCTTGCCGGCAAGAACTGATCTTCAACACAACGTGTTGTCATTTGAGATCTGTTGAAAGCTTGAATGTATGCATGATGGGACACAAATGGAAACAAGACTGCAAGGTCTTTCTTCAGTGCTGTCCTTTTGGACCAAATGTGCTTGACTGTACCCTGTACCTACGTATACTGTACATTTTATGCAGGTCTACTAAAATTGCCAATCAATCAATAAAAATACCTCTCATCTTAGATAAGAAACCCTGATGTTGGGAACAAACCATCTAGAACTACTGTACGGAAATACTTGGTAGAGATGTTACTTTTGAAATCTTACATTTTGTCAGTATGTTTAACTTGTCTTAAACATACTATTCCTATTCTCATGATTAACCCCATTTTGACCTGAGATCAGATTTAAAAAATGTCTTCTACATCCTGACAGTTTTCTGATTAGATTTTTCAAAAATAGCAGACCTACAAGCTCGTAGCGGGCCACTCGGTGGCGCGCTATGAGCTTGTAGATCTGCTATTTTTCAATAGCTAAAACATAACCTAATGATAACAATGGGTTCCCGCCCAAAATGGGTTAAAAAAGAACAGAAAAGACAGGCAAAGACAAGACATGTTTGAATGGCTTTACTTTTACCAGTGAGTCACATACAGTAATGCTGTAGTCCTGGAGCTATAGGAACATACACACGTCCATGTAAGAAAAATCTCAAGAAATCACAGCTCACATAAAATAATAATAAAGGCATCTGGAACCTAACAGAGGGTGCCTTTGTTCTTCCACTCCACCCACCAGGAGTTGGCCGTGCGAACGCAGGCATCGTTGCAGCTGTGAGGGCAGCTCGGAGAGTCCCATGCCCACCGGCCTTCCATCACATGGGACTGGGTCTGAGTTTTGACAGTATAACCCATTCTGACCTGAGATCAGATTCTAAAAATGTTTGTTTGAAAATGACAGTTTCCTGAAAAAGCTATGTTTCTATGTCAGCCGTTCTTCGATTTTTCAAAAATAGCAGACCTACAAGCTCGTAGCGCGTCACTCGGTGGCGCGCTATGAGCTTGTAGATCTGCTATTTTTCAATAGCTATAAAGCATAACGTAATGCTAACACCAAAAGGGGTTCTCGCCTAAAATGGGATAAAGTATTTTCTCGAGAACAAAATAAGAGCCCTAAGCAATAGTGGATATGCTGTTAGTAAGCAGTGAGTCCATTGGGACATATAGACCAGGCATGGCAGTATTACAGCACCAAAAACCCCATTTGGTTAGGAATGGAACGGTGAGTCCACTGTTTGCTGGCGCAATATATATATTTGAATCGTATGATTTTCTCATACAGTAGTGGTAAATTGTATCTCATTCCTTTGTGCCGTGAAGATGCATTTGAATTTTCAACGGGTCAATAAATGAACAGTGAAACCGTGAATTGGAATTCTGCTCGAGAACCTACTTGAAATTATTGATTGCCAAAAGACATCCGACGCATCACTCCCTCTCATATTGAAACCACACAGTAATTGACTCTCTCGTGCTTCTCTACAGTAATCACAGCTGTTGTCTTTCCTCGGCTCCAGTAATCCAGGTTTTTGCCTATGCCTTGGTTTGTTAACGCTTCCCAACAGTGGGCACTTCTTGGGCAGTGAGAATTGCTCGAGGGCCCACAGGAGGGTGGAGGTTGGTTCTGCTGGTTTGTAAACATGGAGAGCCAGCTGTATTCTCACCGGCAGCCTTAAGGATTAATTCCAGCCTCATAGGAAAGAGGACACCATTGCTTTCTTCCCCGGCTAAATCAATAGGTAACATTCTTCCCAGCATTGCAGTCAATAAGCAACACTTAAAGTGTCTGAGGAAAACTAAAGAACGCCAATAAATGTTATTAATGCCTTGGATATCCCCAAGCACTGCATTAAGGTTAATTCTTATCTAACAGAATAATGTTCAGCCATCAAATGCAAAAAGTCCTACCCATGTGTTACAGGCAGTGTTGGGAAAATTAAGCTACCGGTACATGTAGCTGAGCTACGTAGCTGAGCTAAATGTTTTGCTGTAACTTGTGGTAGCTGAGCTACTTTCATATTTGTGTAGGTCTACCTCGCCAGCTACTTTTTGTGTCTTTGTTGTAGCTTAGCTACAAAAAACAAGCTACAATTAAGATACAATTTTGGACAAAATGGATAATATATATACCGTATATATATTTAATTGTCATTGCTGTGCCAGAACCCAGCTTGAAAAATCAAGGAGTAGACTGTTCCTTTTTCTTCCATTCTGATTACTTTGAGGGCCAACAGCCAACAGTTGCCTCTGATTGGACTAGTGGCCTGGCTGGTGTCCTCTGATTGGACGAGTGGCCTGGCTGGTGTCAGAATGCTTCACGGCAGAAGAAGGCATGTGTGAAGATGGACGCTTCTGCCCCTGAGGGGCAGGGGGGCCCCGCGAGCTTCACGAACGACCGCACACCCTGATCGGGATCTTCCGAGAGACGACACTTTGATGCTGATGAGACGAAAGAATATATATTCCAAGATTTGTGTCACATTTTCACGATTACATTTTTTTTGAAGACCTACGGATTGTGCAAGCTCGTAGCACGAGCTTGCACAATCCGTCCGGGAACACCTACATGAAAGGAAGGTATAAGTATTTCAGAAGATTAAGAGCAGCATAAAAATAATAACAAGATGATGTTCAAAGTGTATTATGGTTGATCAAAGTAAAAACCCTGATTCTTATTTTCTATTTTTCTGTTTATGCCTTATGCAATTTCAACTATTTATGTAACATTCTTATCTTATCTTGGTGAGAGCAGGAGTGGACCTGGTGAGACGTAGGAGGGGCCCGGACAGGAGTCAACCCACAGAGCCTAGTCCTGGTGAGACGTAGGAGGGGCCCGGACAGGAGTCAACCCACAGAGCCTAGTCCTTCCACTCGCCAGATTGATGCGATCCTCCTGCATATCCTGTCCCGGGCAGAGTAGCTCAGGAGGAACGGATTGTGTGGCCCCTATCTTTCCCTAGTGTGTCTGATCGAGGGTAGCTATGGGACGTAAGTCGGGACTTGATCACCCCGGCTGGGTCACCTGGGTGAGGGGTGTGATGTTGCGAGACCCAAAACCCAGATGACCTTGGGATACATCACTGAGGATACGTCCCAGGTTTTTTTAGGGTGGGGTATATGTGTGGTCTTCTGTCGTATGTCCTTACTTGCTCCGTTGCAGCAAGCCAGTCCAGTGTGTCATCGTCTAGGTCAATTAAGTCACGATCGTCGATCCCCATCCGATGGCCGGTATATGGGGCAGCACGTGTTCCACATGCACAGTGGACACTGTGTGTGTGAGACCCCACAGTGGACACTGTGTGTGTGAGACCCCACAGTGGACACTGTGTGTGAGACCCCACAGTGGACACTGTGTGTGAGACCCCACAGTGGACACTGTGTGTGAGACCCCACAGTGGACACTGTGTGTGTGAGACCCCACAGTGGACACTGTGTGTGTGAGACCCCACAGTGGACACTGTGTGTGAGACCCCACAGTGGACACTGTGTGTGAGACCCCACAGTGGACACTGTGTGTGAGACCCCACAGTGGACACTGTGTGTGTGAGACCCCACAGTGGACACTGTGTGTGAGACCCCACAGTGGACACTGTGTGTGAGACCCCACAGTGGACACTGTGTGTGAGACCCCACAGTGGACACTGTGTGTGAGACCCCACAGTGGACACTGTGTGTGTGAGACCCCACAGTGGACACTGTGTGTGAGACCCCACAGTGGACACTGTGTGTGAGACCCCACAGTGGACACTGTGTGTGAGACCCCACAGTGGACACTGTGTGTGTGAGACCCCACAGTGGACACTGTGTGTGTGAGACCCCACAGTGGACACTGTGTGTGAGACCCCACAGTGGACACTGTGTGTGTGAGACCCCACAGTGGACACTGTGTGTGTGAGACCCCACAGTGGACACTGTGTGTGTGTGAGACCCCACAGTGGACACTGTGTGTGAGACCCCACAGTGGACACTGTGTGTGTGAGACCCCACAGTGGACACTGTGTGTGTGAGACCCCACAGTGGACACTGTGTGTGTGTGAGACCCCACAGTGGACACTGTGTGTGAGACCCCACAGTGGACACTGTGTGTTAGACCCCACAGTGGACACTGTGTGTGAGACCCCACAGTGGACACTGTGTGTGTGAGACCCCACAGTGGACACTGTGTGTGAGACCCCACAGTGGACACCGTGTGTGAGACCCCACAGTGGACACCGTGTGTGAGGAGACCCCACCTCTGCATGGCTGCACCGAAACGTCCCACACCTCTCATCAGGCGGTTGAGGGTTGCCCGTACTCCTTACGGGGGAGGTGCTGAGAGACAGTGATCTGCTTTCAGCAAAGCTATACACCTTGAAAAGTACAGTCATAACTCAAGTGTACACTTAAACTGTGTGTTGGTTTGTTTACTGTTTTACTGTTGAGTGACACCCACAGTTTGGGAAACACTGCATTAGATCAAAGTGTCTCCCAAATGGAAGGGAGGGAAACGGATTGTTTTAAATGCTGGCTATAAAGTAGAAAACAGGAGGGGGTTAGACAAAAAAAGGAAGAGCTGTTATGTTATAATTTGCTATTCATTTTTTTGTGTGTAAACGATGGAATTACAGAGCTGTCTGGGTGCTATAAATATTGATATGACAATTAAAATAGCATTTCAGAAGTCCCTTGACGGGTGCTACACCAGAATGCTGCGTGCAGTGCTTAACATCAGCAAGACTGTACATGTCACTAACAAGACTCTGTATGAGGGATTACCTAGGGTGAGCCAGACAAGAGCAGCCATGAGAATGAGACTAGCAGGACACTGCCAAAGACACCAGGAGAATGAGACTAGCAGGACACTGCCAAAGACACCAGGAGAATGAGACTAGCAGGACACTGTCAAAGGCATCAAGAACTGCCAGCCAGCAAACTGGTGCTCTGGGAACCAACACACAGGCATCGATCACGAGGACGTCCCACGCTAACATACGTGGATGTACTCAAGAGCGATGCAGGAGTGCAAAGTACCAACGAACTGGCCGGATGTTTGGAGAACCGGGATGACTGGAAACGATCATCACCATCATCACCATCATCACCATCATCACCATCATCATCATCATCATCATCATCATCATTATCATCATCATTATCGTCACAATATAGTTATTTAACCTTTTGGGCACCCCTGCAACACAGGATTCCTGTCCAGAATTGTTTTATTAAATATAGAGGGTTTAAGTCGTTCTAAATTTGTGTGTTTCTTTTTCTGTCTTTCTTTCTTAGGACGGAGATCAAGCTAGACAGCTAGCCAGCAAGCCCGCCCAGTCAGCCAACGCAGCCAGCCAGCTCCGCCAGCGTGCCTGCCCCTGCCTGCCGGCCGGCCTACCTGCGTGCCTGCCTTGGCCTGCGTGCTTGCCTGCGTGCTTGCCTGCGTGCTTGCCTGTCTCGTCCTGCCTGCCTACCTGCAACTTGACTGAGGTGTGTAAACATTTATTTCACGGGTGTGGGTGTTGACCTTGGCTTTTGTGTTTCTGTTTTTTGAGTGTCCTGTCCAGTGTAACTCCAAGTTACATGGGGTGGGTATGGTTGGAGAGTTTGTGACCATCCCAAGTGACGCTCAGTTCTTTTTTCGCGTCTCGGTTCCTCAGGTGGAAGCTGCATAGTTGGGTTTTTGATGGGTTGGGTTTCAGGTGGTTGTATTGTTGTAGCTTGACATTTCTTGGAGGGCACTTTCAAGGACAGACTCAATCTTCTGGAATACTGCTTGGTGGGTGGTAATGCAGAGGTCGTCGGCGTAGATGAAACGCTGGCATTCTGTGGGTAGTGGCTGGTCGTTTGTGTAGATATTGAAAAGGAGGGGGGCGAGCACGCTACCTTGTGGGAGGCCGTTCTTTTGGGCTTTCCATTTACTCCTCATTTAACTGGACATAGAAGCGCCTGTTGTTGAGGAGGCTTTTCCAGACCATTGTGCGGTGTTGGACAGTGTCGTAGGCAGCTAGTTACACATTATTAGTTCATTACTTTATATTACTGTTGAAATGTAAAATTTACATTTCAACGAAAGGACCTGTAAATGACACAAATGACAAAACTAAGGCACTGGTGTCGTACTTCTGGATTACCGGAACAGGGTTCAACTCCCTGCGGTGCCCTGCTCAATGTGTTGTATTTACTGGTTCATTGGTCCATGGTCTCAGAGGTCATTGAGCGGCGTGCTATAGTGCACGATTCTTCATCATTGTTGAGGATTTTAAAAAAGGTGAAAATCGCGGCAAAGCGAAAGGCTATAGTCCATGGTTTCTGAGGGCATACTGGTCAAGGTCATTTTATACTGGTCAGGTCAAGGTCATTTATTCTGGTGAAGGTAATTTATACTTGTCAAGGTCATTTATACTGGTCAAGGTCATTGATATTGGTCAAGGTCAATGAGCGGCGCGCTATAGTGCATCATTGTTGAGGATTTGAAAAAGGTGAAAATAGTATGCCGTACGATATGGGCTATTGCCCATGGTCAAAAATGATGAAAAACGAGGATTAAAAAAAACTACTAGTCCTACATACTTAAACCTACCAACCCCATTCTAGCCTACTTAGGTTCATCTTACGGTGGACATGTTTGCCTGAAAAGGAATCTTTTTAATGTTTCATAGTTTTAGAAATATAGTATATCACTTTCACCTAGAAACTCCATTCACACTTTTTATTATTCAGCTTACTGTGCAGACACATGCTGGAACTTTTTTATTTTTAAATGTTTTGTAGTTTGAGTTATTTAACTTAGGTTCATCTTACGGTGGACATGTTTGCCTGAAAAGGAATCTTTGAAATGTTTCATAGTTTTAGAAATATAGTGCTTTCAAATTTACAATGGGGCTCAATGGCAGACATTGGCATGTCAAAAATCACTTTCACCTAGAAACTCCATTCACACTTTTTTATTATTCAGCTTACTGTGGAGACATGCTGGAACTTTTTACTTTGAAATGTTTTATAGTTTCTGAGTTATTTAACTTAAACGGCCAATGCATTCTCTATGGCAATAGCACAAACTTTGGCATGCTACTAGTCCTCATACAAAATGATGAAAAACGTGAAAAACGGCGTGCTATAGTATGCCATACGATGTGGGCTATAGCCCATGGTCAAAAATTATGAAAAACGAGGATAAAAAAAAGAATCAAAAATTAAAAAAACGATGGGCTATAACCCAACTTTTTGAAATTTTGAATTTTTTTCAAATCCTCAAAAACGATGAAAAACGGCGTGCTATAGTATGCCATACGATATGGGCTATAGCCCATGGTCAAAAATGATGAAAAACGAGGATAAAAAATACATTCAAAAATTCAAAAAACGATGGGCTATAACCCAACTTTTTGAAATTTTGAATTTTTTTCAATTCCTCAAAAACGATGAAAAACGGCGTGCTATAGTATGCCATATGATATGGGCTATAGCCCATGGTCAAAAATGATGAAAAACGAGGATAAAAAAAAAATCAAAAATTCAAAAAACGATGGGCTATAACCCATGTTTTTTTTTTTCTTCATTTTTTTCAAAACCTCAAAAATGATTAAAAACGGCGTGCTATAGTATGCCGTACGGTATGGGCTATAGCCCATGCTCAAAAATGATGAAAAACGAGGTTATTTTTTTTTCTTCAAAATTTCAAAAAACGATGGGCTATAACCCATGTTTTTTTTTTTTTTCATTTTTTTCAAAACCTCAAAAATGATGAAAAACGGCGTGCTATAGTATGCCGTACGGTATGGGCTATAGCCCATGTTCAAAAATGATGAAAAACGAGGTTAACTTTTTTTTTCAAAATTTCAAAAAACGATGGGCTATAACCCATGTTTTTTTTTTCTTCATTTTTTTCAAAACCTCAAAAATGATGAAAAACGGCGTGCTATAGTATGCCGTACGGTATGGGCTATAGCCCATGTTCAGAAATGATGAAAAACGAGGTTAACTTTTTTTTTCAAAATTTCAAAAAACGATGGGCTATAACCCATGTTTTTTTTTTTTTCTTCATTTTTTTCAAAACCTCAAAAATGATGAAAAACGGCGTGCTATAGTATGCCGTACGGTATGGGCTATAGCCCATGTTCAGAAATGATGAAAAACGAGGTTAACTTTTTTTTTCAAAATTTCAAAAAACGATGGGCTATAACCCATGTTTTTTTTTTTTCTTCATTTTTTTCAAAACCTCAAAAATGATTAAAAACGGCGTGCTATAGTATGCCGTACGGTATGGGCTATAGCCCATGCTCAAAAATGATGAAAAACGAGGTTAACTTTTTTTTTCAAAATTTCAAAAAACGATGGGCTATAACCCATGTTTTTTTTTTTCTTCATTTTTTTCAAAACCTCAAAAATGATGAAAAACGGCGTGCTATAGTATGCCGTACGGTATGGGCTATAGCCCATGTTCAAAAATGATGAAAAACGAGTTTAACTTTTTTTTTCAAAATTTCAAAAAACGATGGGCTATAACCCATGTTTTTTTTTTCTTCATTTTTTTCAAAACCTCAAAAATGATGAAAAACGGCGTGCTATAGTATGCCGTACGGTATGGGCTATAGCCCATGTTCAGAAATGATGAAAAACGAGGTTAACTTTTTTTTTCAAAATTTCAAAAAACGATGGGCCATGTTTTTTTTTTTTCTTCATTTTTTTCAAAACCTCAAAAATGATTAAAAACGGCGTGCTATAGTATGCCGTACGGTATGGGCTATAGCCCATGCTCAAAAATGATGAAAAACGAGGTTAACATTTTTTTTCAAAATTTCAAAAAACGATGGGCTATAACCCATGTTTTTTTTTTTCTTCATTTTTTTCAAAACCTCAAAAATGATGAAAAACGGCGTGCTATAGTATGCCGTACGGTATGGGCTATAGCCCATGTTCAGAAATGATGAAAAACGAGGTTAACTTTTTTTTTGAAAATTTCAAAAAACGATGGGCTATAACCCATGTTTTTTTTTTTTTCTTCATTTTTTTCAAAACCTCAAAAATGATTAAAAACGGCGTGCTATAGTATGCCGTACGGTATGGGCTATAGCCCATGCTCAAAAATGATGAAAAACGAGGTTAACTTTTTTTTTCAAAATTTCAAAAAACGATGGGCTATAACCCATGTTTTTTTTTTCTTCATTTTTTTCAAAACCTCAAAAATGATGAAAAACGGCGTGCTATAGTATGCCGTACGGTATGGGCTATAGCCCATGTTCAGAAATGATGAAAAACGAGGTTAACTTTTTTTTTCAAAATTTCAAAAAACGATGGGCTATAACCCATGTTTTTTTTTTTTTCTTCATTTTTTTCAAAACCTCAAAAATGATGAAAAACGGCGTGCTATAGTATGCCGTACGGTATGGGCTATAGCCCATGTTCAGAAATGATGAAAAACGAGGTTAACTTTTTTTTTCAAAATTTCAAAAAACGATGGGCTATAACCCATGTTTTTTTTTTTTCTTCATTTTTTTCAAAACCTCAAAAATGATTAAAAACGGCGTGCTATAGTATGCCGTACGGTATGGGCTATAGCCCATGCTCAAAAATGATGAAAAACGAGGTTAACTTTTTTTTTCAAAATTTCAAAAAACGATGGGCTATAACCCATGTTTTTTTTTTTCTTCATTTTTTTCAAAACCTCAAAAATGATGAAAAACGGCGTGCTATAGTATGCCGTACGGTATGGGCTATAGCCCATGTTCAAAAATGATGAAAAACGAGTTTAACTTTTTTTTTCAAAATTTCAAAAAACGATGGGCTATAACCCATGTTTTTTTTTTCTTCATTTTTTTCAAAACCTCAAAAATGATGAAAAACGGCGTGCTATAGTATGCCGTACGGTATGGGCTATAGCCCATGTTCAGAAATGATGAAAAACGAGGTTAACTTTTTTTTTCAAAATTTCAAAAAACGATGGGCCATGTTTTTTTTTTTTCTTCATTTTTTTCAAAACCTCAAAAATGATTAAAAACGGCGTGCTATAGTATGCCGTACGGTATGGGCTATAGCCCATGCTCAAAAATGATGAAAAACGAGGTTAACATTTTTTTTCAAAATTTCAAAAAACGATGGGCTATAACCCATGTTTTTTTTTTTCTTCATTTTTTTCAAAACCTCAAAAATGATGAAAAACGGCGTGCTATAGTATGCCGTACGGTATGGGCTATAGCCCATGTTCAGAAATGATGAAAAACGAGGTTAACTTTTTTTTTGAAAATTTCAAAAAACGATGGGCTATAACCCATGTTTTTTTTTTTTTCTTCATTTTTTTCAAAACCTCAAAAATGATTAAAAACGGCGTGCTATAGTATGCCGTACGGTATGGGCTATAGCCCATGCTCAAAAATGATGAAAAACGAGGTTAACTTTTTTTTTCAAAATTTCAAAAAACGATGGGCTATAACCCATGTTTTTTTTTTTCTTCATTTTTTTCAAAACCTCAAAAATGATGAAAAACGGCGTGCTATAGTATGCCGTACGGTATGGGCTATAGCCCATGTTCAAAAATGATGAAAAACGAGTTTAACTTTTTTTTTCAAAATTTCAAAAAACGATGGGCTATAACCCATGTTTTTTTTTTCTTCATTTTTTTCAAAACCTCAAAAATGATGAAAAACGGCGTGCTATAGTATGCCGTACGGTATGGGCTATAGCCCATGTTCAGAAATGATGAAAAACGAGGTTAACTTTTTTTTTCAAAATTTCAAAAAACGATGGGCCATGTTTTTTTTTTTTCTTCATTTTTTTCAAAACCTCAAAAATGATTAAAAACGGCGTGCTATAGTATGCCGTACGGTATGGGCTATAGCCCATGCTCAAAAATGATGAAAAACGAGGTTAACATTTTTTTTCAAAATTTCAAAAAACGATGGGCTATAACCCATGTTTTTTTTTTTCTTCATTTTTTTCAAAACCTCAAAAATGATGAAAAACGGCGTGCTATAGTATGCCGTACGGTATGGGCTATAGCCCATGTTCAGAAATGATGAAAAACGAGGTTAACTTTTTTTTTGAAAATTTCAAAAAACGATGGGCTATAACCCATGTTTTTTTTTTTTTCTTCATTTTTTTCAAAACCTCAAAAATGATTAAAAACGGCGTGCTATAGTATGCCGTACGGTATGGGCTATAGCCCATGCTCAAAAATGATGAAAAACGAGGTTAACTTTTTTTTTCAAAATTTCAAAAAACGATGGGCTATAACCCATGTTTTTTTTTTCTTCATTTTTTTCAAAACCTCAAAAATGATGAAAAACGGCGTGCTATAGTATGCCGTACGGTATGGGCTATAGCCCATGTTCAGAAATGATGAAAAACGAGGTTAACTTTTTTTTTCAAAATTTCAAAAAACGATGGGCTATAACCCATGTTTTTTTTTTTTTCTTCATTTTTTTCAAAACCTCAAAAATGATGAAAAACGGCGTGCTATAGTATGCCGTACGGTATGGGCTATAGCCCATGTTCAGAAATGATGAAAAACGAGGTTAACTTTTTTTTTCAAAATTTCAAAAAACGATGGGCTATAACCCATGTTTTTTTTTTTTCTTCATTTTTTTCAAAACCTCAAAAATGATTAAAAACGGCGTGCTATAGTATGCCGTACGGTATGGGCTATAGCCCATGCTCAAAAATGATGAAAAACGAGGTTAACTTTTTTTTTCAAAATTTCAAAAAACGATGGGCTATAACCCATGTTTTTTTTTTTCTTCATTTTTTTCAAAACCTCAAAAATGATGAAAAACGGCGTGCTATAGTATGCCGTACGGTATGGGCTATAGCCCATGTTCAAAAATGATGAAAAACGAGTTTAACTTTTTTTTTCAAAATTTCAAAAAACGATGGGCTATAACCCATGTTTTTTTTTTCTTCATTTTTTTCAAAACCTCAAAAATGATGAAAAACGGCGTGCTATAGTATGCCGTACGGTATGGGCTATAGCCCATGTTCAGAAATGATGAAAAACGAGGTTAACTTTTTTTTTCAAAATTTCAAAAAACGATGGGCCATGTTTTTTTTTTTTCTTCATTTTTTTCAAAACCTCAAAAATGATTAAAAACGGCGTGCTATAGTATGCCGTACGGTATGGGCTATAGCCCATGCTCAAAAATGATGAAAAACGAGGTTAACATTTTTTTTCAAAATTTCAAAAAACGATGGGCTATAACCCATGTTTTTTTTTTTCTTCATTTTTTTCAAAACCTCAAAAATGATGAAAAACGGCGTGCTATAGTATGCCGTACGGTATGGGCTATAGCCCATGTTCAGAAATGATGAAAAACGAGGTTAACTTTTTTTTTGAAAATTTCAAAAAACGATGGGCTATAACCCATGTTTTTTTTTTTTTCTTCATTTTTTTCAAAACCTCAAAAATGATTAAAAACGGCGTGCTATAGTATGCCGTACGGTATGGGCTATAGCCCATGCTCAAAAATGATGAAAAACGAGGTTAACTTTTTTTTTCAAAATTTCAAAAAACGATGGGCTATAACCCATGTTTTTTTTTTTCTTCATTTTTTTCAAAACCTCAAAAATGATGAAAAACGGCGTGCTATAGTATGCCATACGATATGGGCTATAGCCCATGGTCAAAAATGATGAAAAACGAGGATAAAAAATACATTCAAAAATTCAAAAAACGATGGGCTATAACCCAACTTTTTGAAATTTTGAATTTTTTTCAATTCCTCAAAAACGATGAAAAACGGCGTGCTATAGTATGCCATATGATATGGGCTATAGCCCATGGTCAAAAATGATGAAAAACGAGGATAAAAAGAAAATCAAAAATTCAAAAAACGATGGGCTATAACCCATGTTTTTTTTTTTTCTTCATTTTTTTCAAAACCTCAAAAATGATTAAAAACGGCGTGCTATAGTATGCCGTACGGTATGGGCTATAGCCCATGCTCAAAAATGATGAAAAACGAGGTTATTTTTTTTTCTTCAAAATTTCAAAAAACGATGGGCTATAACCCATGTTTTTTTTTTTTTTCATTTTTTTCAAAACCTCAAAAATGATGAAAAACGGCGTGCTATAGTATGCCGTACGGTATGGGCTATAGCCCATGTTCAAAAATGATGAAAAACGAGGTTAACTTTTTTTTTCAAAATTTAAAAAAACGATGGGCTATAACCCATGTTTTTTTTTTCTTCATTTTTTTCAAAACCTCAAAAATGATGAAAAACGGCGTGCTATAGTATGCCGTACGGTATGGGCTATAGCCCATGTTCAGAAATGATGAAAAACGAGGTTAACTTTTTTTTTCAAAATTTCAAAAAACGATGGGCTATAACCCATGTTTTTTTTTTTTTCTTCATTTTTTTCAAAACCTCAAAAATGATGAAAAACGGCGTGCTATAGTATGCCGTACGGTATGGGCTATAGCCCATGTTCAGAAATGATGAAAAACGAGGTTAACTTTTTTTTTCAAAATTTCAAAAAACGATGGGCTATAACCCATGTTTTTTTTTTTTCTTCATTTTTTTCAAAACCTCAAAAATGATGAAAAACGGCGTGCTATAGTATGCCGTACGGTATGGGCTATAGCCCATGTTCAAAAATGATGAAAAACGAGGTTAACTTTTTTTTTCAAAATTTCAAAAAACGATGGGCTATAACCCATGTTTTTTTTTTCTTCATTTTTTTCAAAACCTCAAAAATGATGAAAAACGGCGTGCTATAGTATGCCGTACGGTATGGGCTATAGCTCATGTTCAGAAATGATGAAAAACGAGGTTAACTTTTTTTTTCAAAATTTCAAAAAACGATGGGCTATAACCCATGTTTTTTTTTTTTTCTTCATTTTTTTCAAAACCTCAAAAATGATGAAAAACGGCGTGCTATAGTATGCCATACGGTATGGGCTATAGCCCATGTTCAGAAATGATGAAAAACGAGGTTAACTTTTTTTTTCAAAATTTCAAAAAACGATGGGCTATAACCCATGTTTTTTTTTTTTCTTCATTTTTTTCAAAACCTCAAAAATGATTAAAAACGGCGTGCTATAGTATGCCGTACGGTATGGGCTATAGCCCATGCTCAAAAATGATGAAAAACGAGGTTAACTTTTTTTTTCAAAATTTCAAAAAACGATGGGCTATAACCCATGTTTTTTTTTTTCTTCATTTTTTTCAAAACCTCAAAAATGATGAAAAACGGCGTGCTATAGTATGCCGTACGGTATGGGCTATAGCCCATGTTCAAAAATGATGAAAAACGAGTTTAACTTTTTTTTTCAAAATTTCAAAAAACGATGGGCTATAACCCATGTTTTTTTTTTCTTCATTTTTTTCAAAACCTCAAAAATGATGAAAAACGGCGTGCTATAGTATGCCGTACGGTATGGGCTATAGCCCATGTTCAGAAATGATGAAAAACGAGGTTAACTTTTTTTTTCAAAATTTCAAAAAACGATGGGCCATGTTTTTTTTTTTTCTTCATTTTTTTCAAAACCTCAAAAATGATTAAAAACGGCGTGCTATAGTATGCCGTACGGTATGGGCTATAGCCCATGCTCAAAAATGATGAAAAACGAGGTTAACATTTTTTTTCAAAATTTCAAAAAACGATGGGCTATAACCCATGTTTTTTTTTTCTTCATTTTTTTCAAAACCTCAAAAATGATGAAAAACGGCGTGCTATAGTATGCCGTACGGTATGGGCTATAGCCCATGTTCAAAAATGATGAAAAACGAGGTTAACTTTTTTTTTCAAAATTTCAAAAAACGATGGGCTATAACCCATGTTTTTTTTTTTCTTCATTTTTTTCAAAACCTCAAAAATGATGAAAAACGGCGTGCTATAGTATGCCGTACGGTATGGGCTATAGCCCATGTTCAAAAATGATGAAAAACGAGGTTAACTTTTTTTTTCAAAATTTCAAAAAACGATGGGCTATAACCCATGTTTTTTTTTTTCTTCATTTTTTTCAAAACCTCAAAAATGATGAAAAACGGCGTGCTATAGTATGCCGTACGGTATGGGCTATAGCCCATGTTAAAAAATGATGAAAAACGAGGTTAACTTTTTTTTTCAAAATTTCAAAAAACGATGGGCTATAACCCATGTTTTGTTTTTTTTTCATTTTTTTCAAAACCTCAAAAATGATGAAAAACGGCGTGCTATAGTATGCCGTACGGTATGGGCTATAGCCCATGTTCAAAAATGATGAAAAACGAGGTTAACTTTTTTTTTCAAAATTTCAAAAAAACGATGGGCTATAACCCATGTTTTTTTTTTCTTCATTTTTTTCAAAACCTCAAAAATGATGAAAAACGGCGTGCTATAGTATGCCGTACGGTATGGGCTATAGCCCATGCTCAAAAATGATGAAAAACGAGGTTAACTTTTTTTTTCAAAATTTCAAAAAACGATGGGCTATAACCCATGTTTTTTTTTTTCTTCATTTTTTTCAAAACCTCAAAAATGATTAAAAACGGCGTGCTATAGTATGCCGTACGGTATGGGCTATAGCCCATGCTCAAAAATGATGAAAAACGAGGTTAACTTTTTTTTTCAAAATTTCAAAAAACGATGGGCTATAACCCATGTTTTTTTTTTCTTCATTTTTTTCAAAACCTCAAAAATGATGAAAAACGGCGTGCTATAGTATGCCGTACGGTATGGGCTATAGCCCATGTTCAAAAATGATGAAAAACGAGGTTAATTTTTTTTTCCAAAATTTCAAAAAACGATGGGCTATAACCCATGTTTTTTTTTTTCTTTATTTTTTTCAAAACCTCAAAAATGATGAAAAACGGCGTGCTATAGTATGCCGTACGGTATGGGCTATAGCCCATGTTCAAAAATGATGAAAAACGAGGTTAACTTTTTTTTTCAAAATTTCAAAAAACGATGGGCTATAACCCATGTTTTTTTTTTCTTCATTTTTTTCAAAACCTCAAAAATGATGAAAAACGGCGTGCTATAGTATGCCGTACGGTATGGGCTATAGCCCATGTTCAGAAATGATGAAAAACGAGGTTAACTTTTTTTTTCAAAATTTCAAAAAACAATGGGCTATAACCCATGTTTTTTTTTTTTCTTCATTTTTTTCAAAACCTCAAAAATGATTAAAAACGGCGTGCTATAGTATGCCGTACGGTATGGGCTATAGCCCATGCTCAAAAATGATGAAAAACGAGGTTAACTTTTTTTTTCAAAATTTCAAAAAACGATGGGCTATAACCCATGTTTTTTTTTTTCTTCATTTTTTTCAAAACCTCAAAAATGATTAAAAACGGCGTGCTATAGTATGCCGTACGGTATGGGCTATAGCCCATGTTCAAAAATGATGAAAAACGAGGTTAACTTTTTTTTTCAAAATTTCAAAAAACGATGGGCTATAACCCATGTTTTTTTTTTTCTTCATTTTTTTCAAAACCTCAAAAATGATTAAAAACGGCGTGCTATAGTATGCCGTACGGTATGGGCTATAGCCCATGCTCAAAAATGATGAAAAACGAGGTTAACTTTTTTTTTCAAAATTTCAAAAAACGATGGGCTATAACCCATGTTTTTTTTTTCTTCATTTTTTTCAAAACCTCAAAAATGATTAAAAACGGCGTGCTATAGTATGCCGTACGGTATGGGCTATAGCCCATGTTAAAAAATGATGAAAAACGAGGTTAACTTTTTTTTTGAAAATTTCAAAAAACGATGGGATATAACCCATGTTTTTTTTTTTTTTTCATTTTTTTCAAAACCTCAAAAATGATGAAAAACGGCGTGCTATAGTATGCCGTACGGTATGGGCTATAGCCCATGTTCAAAAATGATGAAAAACGAGGTTAACTTTTTTTTTCAAAATTTCAAAAAACGATGGGCTATAACCCATGTTTTGTTTTTTTTTCATTTTTTTCAAAACCTCAAAAATGATGAAAAACGGCGTGCTATAGTATGCCGTACGGTATGGGCTATAGCCCATGTTCAAAAATGATGAAAAACGAGGTTAACTTTTTTTTTCAAAATTTCAAAAAAACGATGGGCTATAACCCATGTTTTTTTTTTCTTCATTTTTTTCAAAACCTCAAAAATGATGAAAAACGGCGTGCTATAGTATGCCGTACGGTATGGGCTATAGCCCATGCTCAAAAATGATGAAAAACGAGGTTAACTTTTTTTTTCAAAATTTCAAAAAACGATGGGCTATAACCCATGTTTTTTTTTTTCTTCATTTTTTTCAAAACCTCAAAAATGATTAAAAACGGCGTGCTATAGTATGCCGTACGGTATGGGCTATAGCCCATGCTCAAAAATGATGAAAAACGAGGTTAACTTTTTTTTTCAAAATTTCAAAAAACGATGGGCTATAACCCATGTTTTTTTTTTCTTCATTTTTTTCAAAACCTCAAAAATGATGAAAAACGGCGTGCTATAGTATGCCGTACGGTATGGGCTATAGCCCATGTTCAAAAATGATGAAAAACGAGGTTAATTTTTTTTTCCAAAATTTCAAAAAACGATGGGCTATAACCCATGTTTTTTTTTTTCTTTATTTTTTTCAAAACCTCAAAAATGATGAAAAACGGCGTGCTATAGTATGCCGTACGGTATGGGCTATAGCCCATGTTCAAAAATTATGAAAAACGAGGTTAACTTTTTTTTTCAAAATTTCAAAAAACGATGGGCTATAACCCATGTTTTTTTTTTCTTCATTTTTTTCAAAACCTCAAAAATGATGAAAAACGGCGTGCTATAGTATGCCGTACGGTATGGGCTATAGCCCATGTTCAGAAATGATGAAAAACGAGGTTAACTTTTTTTTTCAAAATTTCAAAAAACAATGGGCTATAACCCATGTTTTTTTTTTTTCTTCATTTTTTTCAAAACCTCAAAAATGATTAAAAACGGCGTGCTATAGTATGCCGTACGGTATGGGCTATAGCCCATGCTCAAAAATGATGAAAAACGAGGTTAACTTTTTTTTTCAAAATTTCAAAAAACGATGGGCTATAACCCATGTTTTTTTTTTTCTTCATTTTTTTCAAAACCTCAAAAATGATTAAAAACGGCGTGCTATAGTATGCCGTACGGTATGGGCTATAGCCCATGTTCAAAAATGATGAAAAACGAGGTTAACTTTTTTTTTCAAAATTTCAAAAAACGATGGGCTATAACCCATGTTTTTTTTTTTCTTCATTTTTTTCAAAACCTCAAAAATGATTAAAAACGGCGTGCTATAGTATGCCGTACGGTATGGGCTATAGCCCATGCTCAAAAATGATGAAAAACGAGGTTAACTTTTTTTTTCAAAATTTCAAAAAACGATGGGCTATAACCCATGTTTTTTTTTTCTTCATTTTTTTCAAAACCTCAAAAATGATTAAAAACGGCGTGCTATAGTATGCCGTACGGTATGGGCTATAGCCCATGTTAAAAAATGATGAAAAACGAGGTTAACTTTTTTTTTGAAAATTTCAAAAAACGATGGGATATAACCCATGTTTTTTTTTTTTTTTCATTTTTTTCAAAACCTCAAAAATGATGAAAAACGGCGTGCTATAGTATGCCGTACGGTATGGGCTATAGCCCATGTTCAAAAATGATGAAAAACGAGGTTAACTTTTTTTTTCAAAATTTCAAAAAACGATGGGCTATAACCCATGTTTTTTTTTTCTTCATTTTTTTCAAAACCTCAAAAATGATTAAAAACGGCGTGCTATAGTATGCCGTACGGTATGGGCTATAGCCCATGCTCAAAAATGATGAAAAACGAGGTTAACTTTTTTTTTCAAAATTTCAAAAAACGATGGGCTATAACCCATGCTTTTTTTTTCTTCATTTTTTTCAAAACCTCAAAAATGATTAAAAACGGCGTGCTATAGTATGCCGTACGG
Organism: Protomyctophum parallelum; assembly: GCF_964188405.1. NCBI lineage: Eukaryota > Metazoa > Chordata > Actinopteri > Myctophiformes > Myctophidae > Protomyctophum > Protomyctophum parallelum. Next base: position 16,305,937 of record NC_139699.1, read on the forward strand.
TATGGGCTATAGCCCATGCTCAAAAATGATGAAAAACGAGGTTAACTTTTTTTTTCAAAATTTCAAAAAACGATGGGCTATAACCCATGTTTTTTTTTTCTTCATTTTTTTCAAAACCTCAAAAATGATGAAAAACGGCGTGCTATAGTATGCCGTACGGTATGGGCTATAGCCCATGTTCAAAAATGATGAAAAACGAGGTTAACTTTTTTTTTCAAAATTTCAAAAAACGATGGGCTATAACCCATGTTTTTTTTTTCTTCATTTTTTTCAAAACCTCAAAAATGATTAAAAACGGCGTGCTATAGTATGCCGTACGGTATGGGCTATAGCCCATGTTCAAAAATGATGAAAAACGAGGTTAATTTTTTTTTCCAAAATTTCAAAAAACGATGGGCTATAACCCATGTTTTTTTTTTTCTTTATTTTTTTCAAAACCTCAAAAATGATGAAAAACGGCGTGCTATAGTATGCCGTACGGTATGGGCTATAGCCCATGTTCAAAAATGATGAAAAACGAGGTTAACTTTTTTTTTCAAAATTTCAAAAAACGATGGGCTATAACCCATGTTTTTTTTTTCTTCATTTTTTTCAAAACCTCAAAAATGATGAAAAACGGCGTGCTATAGTATGCCGTACGGTATGGGCTATAGCCCATGTTCAGAAATGATGAAAAACGAGGTTAACTTTTTTTTTCAAAATTTCAAAAAACAATGGGCTATAACCCATGTTTTTTTTTTTTCTTCATTTTTTTCAAAACCTCAAAAATGATTAAAAACGGCGTGCTATAGTATGCCGTACGGTATGGGCTATAGCCCATGCTCAAAAATGATGAAAAACGAGGTTAACTTTTTTTTTCAAAATTTCAAAAAACGATGGGCTATAACCCATGTTTTTTTTTTTTCTTCATTTTTTTCAAAACCTCAAAAATGATTAAAAACGGCGTGCTATAGTATGCCGTACGGTATGGGCTATAGCCCATGTTCAAAAATGATGAAAAACGAGGTTAACTTTTTTTTTCAAAATTTCAAAAAACGATGGGCTATAACCCATGTTTTTTTTTTTCTTCATTTTTTTCAAAACCTCAAAAATGATTAAAAACGGCGTGCTATAGTATGCCGTACGGTATGGGCTATAGCCCATGCTCAAAAATGATGAAAAACGAGGTTAACTTTTTTTTTCAAAATTTCAAAAAACGATGGGCTATAACCCATGTTTTTTTTTTCTTCATTTTTTTCAAAACCTCAAAAATGATTAAAAACGGCGTGCTATAGTATGCCGTACGGTATGGGCTATAGCCCATGTTAAAAAATGATGAAAAACGAGGTTAACTTTTTTTTTGAAAATTTCAAAAAACGATGGGATATAACCCATGTTTTTTTTTTTTTTTCATTTTTTTCAAAACCTCAAAAATGATGAAAAACGGCGTGCTATAGTATGCCGTACGGTATGGGCTATAGCCCATGTTCAAAAATGATGAAAAACGAGGTTAACTTTTTTTTTCAAAATTTCAAAAAACGATGGGCTATAACCCATGTTTTTTTTTTCTTCATTTTTTTCAAAACCTCAAAAATGATTAAAAACGGCGTGCTATAGTATGCCGTACGGTATGGGCTATAGCCCATGCTCAAAAATGATGAAAAACGAGGTTAACTTTTTTTTTCAAAATTTCAAAAAACGATGGGCTATAACCCATGCTTTTTTTTTCTTCATTTTTTTCAAAACCTCAAAAATGATTAAAAACGGCGTGCTATAGTATGCCGTACGGTATGGGCTATAGCCCATGCTCAAAAATGATGAAAAACGAGGTTAACTTTTTTTTTCAAAATTTCAAAAAACGATGGGCTATAACCCATGTTTTTTTTTTCTTCATTTTTTTCAAAACCTCAAAAATGATGAAAAACGGCGTGCTATAGTATGCCGTACGGTATGGGCTATAGCCCATGTTCAAAAATGATGAAAAACGAGGTTAACTTTTTTTTTCAAAATTTCAAAAAACGATGGGCTATAACCCATGTTTTTTTTTTCTTCATTTTTTTCAAAACCTCAAAAATGATTAAAAACGGCGTGCTATAGTATGCCGTACGGTATGGGCTATAGCCCATGCTCAAAAATGATGAAAAACGAGGTTAACTTTTTTTTTCAAAATTTCAAAAAACGATGGGCTATAACCCATGTTTTTTTTTTCTTCATTTTTTTCAAAACCTCAAAAATGATGAAAAACGGCGTGCTATAGTATGCCGTACGGTATGGGCTATAGCCCATGCTCAAAAATGATGAAAAACGAGGTTAACTTTTTTTTTCAAAATTTCAAAAAACGATGGGCTATAACCCATGTTTTTTTTTTCTTCATTTTTTTCAAAACCTCAAAAATGATGAAAAACGGCGTGCTATAGTATGCCGTACGGTATGGGCTATAGCCCATGTTCAGAAATGATGAAAAACGAGGTTAACTTTTTTTTTCAAAATTTCAAAAAACGATGGGCTATAACCCATGTTTTTTTTTTCTTCATTTTTTTCAAAACCTCAAAAATGATTAAAAACGGCGTGCTATAGTATGCCGTACGGTATGGGCTATAGCCCATGCTCAAAAATGATGAAAAACGAGGTTAACTTTTTTTTTCAAAATTTCAAAAAACGATGGGCTATAACCCATGCTTTTTTTTTTCTTCATTTTTTTCAAAACCTCAAAAATGATTAAAAACGGCGTGCTATAGTATGCCGTACGGTATGGGCTATAGCCCATGTTCAAAAATGATGAAAAACGAGGTTAACTTTTTTTTTCAAAATTTCAAAAAACGATGGGCTATAACCCATGTTTTTTTTTTTCTTCATTTTTTTCAAAACCTCAAAAATGATTAAAAACGGCGTGCTATAGTATGCCGTACGGTATGGGCTATAGCCCATGCTCAAAAATGATGAAAAACGAGGTTAACTTTTTTTTTCAAAATTTCAAAAAACGATGGGCTATAACCCATGTTTTTTTTTTCTTCATTTTTTTCAAAACCTCAAAAATGATTAAAAACGGCGTGCTATAGTATGCCGTACGGTATGGGCTATAGCCCATGTTAAAAAATGATGAAAAACGAGGTTAACTTTTTTTTTCAAAATTTCAAAAAACGATGGGCTATAACCCATGTTTTTTTTTTTTTTTCATTTTTTTCAAAACCTCAAAAATGATGAAAAACGGCGTGCTATAGTATGCCGTACGGTATGGGCTATAGCCCATGTTCAAAAATGATGAAAAACGAGGTTAACTTTTTTTTTCAAAATTTCAAAAAACGATGGGCTATAACCCATGTTTTTTTTTTCTTCATTTTTTTCAAAACCTCAAAAATGATGAAAAACGGCGTGCTATAGTATGCCGTACGGTATGGGCTATAGCCCATGTTCAGAATTGATGAAAAACGAGGTTAACTTTTTTTTTCAAAATTTCAAAAAACGATGGGCTATAACCCATGTTTTTTTTTTTTTTTTCATTTTTTTCAAAACCTCAAAAATGATGAAAAACGGCGTGCTATAGTATGCCGTACGGTATGGGCTATAGCCCATGTTCAGAAATGATGAAAAACGAGGTTAACTTTTTTTTTCAAAATTTCAAAAAACGATGGGCTATAACCCATGTTTTTTTTTTTTCTTCATTTTTTTCAAAACCTCAAAAATGATGACAAACGGCGTGCTATAGTATGCCGTACGGTATGGGCTATAGCCCATGCTCAAAAATGATGAAAAACGAGGTTAACTTTTTTTTTCAAAATTTCAAAAAACGATGGGCTATAACCCATGTTTTTTTTTTTCTTCATTTTTTTCAAAACCTCAAAAATGATGAAAAACGGCGTGCTATAGTATGCCGTAGGGTATGGGCTATAGCCCATGTTCAAAAATGATGAAAAACGAGGTTAACTTTTTTTTTCAAATTTTCAAAAAACGATGGGCTATAACCCATGTTTTTTTTTTCTTCATTTTTTTCAAAACCTCAAAAATGATTAAAAACGGCGTGCTATAGTATGCCGTAGGGTATGGGCTATAGCCCATGTTCAAAAATGATGAAAAACGAGGTTAACTTTTTTTTTCAAATTTTCAAAAAACGATGGGCTATAACCCATGTTTTTTTTTTCTTCATTTTTTTCAAAACCTCAAAAATGATGAAAAACGGCGTGCTATAGTATGCCGTACGGTATGGGCTATAGCCCATGTTCAGAAATGATGAAAAACGAGGTTAACTTTTTTTTTCAAAATTTCAAAAAACGATGGGCTATAACCCATGTTTTTTTTTTTCTTCATTGTTTTCAAAACCTCAAAAATGATTAAAAACGGCGTGCTATAGTATGCCGTACGGTATGGGCTATAGCCCATGTTCAAAAATGATGAAAAACGAGGTTAACTTTTTTTTTCAAAATTTCAAAAAACGATGGGGTATAACCCATGTTTTTTTTTTTCTTCATTTTTTTCAAAACCTCAAAAATGATTAAAAACGGCGTGCTATAGTATGCCGTACGGTATGGGCTATAGCCCATGTTCAGAAATGATGAAAAACGAGGTTAACTTTTTTTTTCAAAATTTCAAAAAACGATGGGCTATAACCCATGTTTTTTTTTTCTTCATTTTTTTCAAAACCTCAAAAATGATTAAAAACGGCGTGCTATAGTATGCCGTACGGTATGGGCTATAGCCCATGCTCAAAAATGATGAAAAACGAGGTTAACTTTTTTTTTCAAAATTTCAAAAAACGATGGGCTATAACCCATGCTTTTTTTTTTCTTCATTTTTTTCAATACCTCAAAAATGATTAAAAACGGCGTGCTATAGTATGCCGTACGGTATGGGCTATAGCCCATGCTCAAAAATGATGAAAAACGAGGTTAACTTTTTTTTTCAAAATTTCAAAAAACGATGGGCTATAACCCATGTTTTTTTTTTCTTCATTTTTTTCAAAACCTCAAAAATGATAAAAAACGGCGTGCTATAGTATGCCGTACGGTATGGGCTATAGCCCATGTTAAAAAATGATGAAAAACGAGGTTAACTTTTTTTTTCAAAATTTCAAAAAACGATGGGCTATAACCCATGTTTTTTTTTTTTTTTCATTTTTTTCAAAACCTCAAAAATGATGAAAAACGGCGTGCTATAGTATGCCGTACGGTATGGGCTATAGCCCATGTTCAAAAATGATGAAAAACGAGGTTAACTTTTTTTTTTTTAAATTTCAAAAAACGATGGGCTATAACCCATGTTTTTTTTTTCTTCATTTTTTTCAAAACCTCAAAAATGATGAAAAACGGCGTGCTATAGTATGCCGTACGGTATGGGCTATAGCCCATGTTCAGAAATGATGAAAAACGAGGTTAACTTTTTTTTTCAAAATTTCAAAAAACGATGGGCTATAACCCATGTTTTTTTTTTTCTTCATTTTTTTCAAAACCTCAAAAATGATTAAAAACGGCGTGCTATAGTATGCCGTACGGTATGGGCTATAGCCCATGCTCAAAAATGATGAAAAACGAGGTTAACTTTTTTTTTCAAAATTTCAAAAAACGATGGGCTATAACCCATGTTTTTTTTTTCTTCATTTTTTTCAAAACCTCAAAAATGATTAAAAACGGCGTGCTATAGTATGCCGTACGGTATGGGCTATAGCCCATGTTAAAAAATGATGAAAAACGAGGTTAACTTTTTTTTTGAAAATTTCAAAAAACGATGGGATATAACCCATGTTTTTTTTTTTTTTTCATTTTTTTCAAAACCTCAAAAATGATGAAAAACGGCGTGCTATAGTATGCCGTACGGTATGGGCTATAGCCCATGTTCAAAAATGATGAAAAACGAGGTTAACTTTTTTTTTCAAAATTTCAAAAAACGATGGGCTATAACCCATGTTTTTTTTTTCTTCATTTTTTTCAAAACCTCAAAAATGATTAAAAACGGCGTGCTATAGTATGCCGTACGGTATGGGCTATAGCCCATGCTCAAAAATGATGAAAAACGAGGTTAACTTTTTTTTTCAAAATTTCAAAAAACGATGGGCTATAACCCATGCTTTTTTTTTCTTCATTTTTTTCAAAACCTCAAAAATGATTAAAAACGGCGTGCTATAGTATGCCGTACGGTATGGGCTATAGCCCATGCTCAAAAATGATGAAAAACGAGGTTAACTTTTTTTTTCAAAATTTCAAAAAACGATGGGCTATAACCCATGTTTTTTTTTTCTTCATTTTTTTCAAAACCTCAAAAATGATGAAAAACGGCGTGCTATAGTATGCCGTACGGTATGGGCTATAGCCCATGTTCAAAAATGATGAAAAACGAGGTTAACTTTTTTTTTCAAAATTTCAAAAAACGATGGGCTATAACCCATGTTTTTTTTTTCTTCATTTTTTTCAAAACCTCAAAAATGATTAAAAACGGCGTGCTATAGTATGCCGTACGGTATGGGCTATAGCCCATGTTCAAAAATGATGAAAAACGAGGTTAATTTTTTTTTCCAAAATTTCAAAAAACGATGGGCTATAACCCATGTTTTTTTTTTTCTTTATTTTTTTCAAAACCTCAAAAATGATGAAAAACGGCGTGCTATAGTATGCCGTACGGTATGGGCTATAGCCCATGTTCAAAAATGATGAAAAACGAGGTTAACTTTTTTTTTCAAAATTTCAAAAAACGATGGGCTATAACCCATGTTTTTTTTTTCTTCATTTTTTTCAAAACCTCAAAAATGATGAAAAACGGCGTGCTATAGTATGCCGTACGGTATGGGCTATAGCCCATGTTCAGAAATGATGAAAAACGAGGTTAACTTTTTTTTTCAAAATTTCAAAAAACAATGGGCTATAACCCATGTTTTTTTTTTTTCTTCATTTTTTTCAAAACCTCAAAAATGATTAAAAACGGCGTGCTATAGTATGCCGTACGGTATGGGCTATAGCCCATGCTCAAAAATGATGAAAAACGAGGTTAACTTTTTTTTTCAAAATTTCAAAAAACGATGGGCTATAACCCATGTTTTTTTTTTTCTTCATTTTTTTCAAAACCTCAAAAATGATTAAAAACGGCGTGCTATAGTATGCCGTACGGTATGGGCTATAGCCCATGTTCAAAAATGATGAAAAACGAGGTTAACTTTTTTTTTCAAAATTTCAAAAAACGATGGGCTATAACCCATGTTTTTTTTTTTCTTCATTTTTTTCAAAACCTCAAAAATGATTAAAAACGGCGTGCTATAGTATGCCGTACGGTATGGGCTATAGCCCATGCTCAAAAATGATGAAAAACGAGGTTAACTTTTTTTTTCAAAATTTCAAAAAACGATGGGCTATAACCCATGTTTTTTTTTTCTTCATTTTTTTCAAAACCTCAAAAATGATTAAAAACGGCGTGCTATAGTATGCCGTACGGTATGGGCTATAGCCCATGTTAAAAAATGATGAAAAACGAGGTTAACTTTTTTTTTGAAAATTTCAAAAAACGATGGGATATAACCCATGTTTTTTTTTTTTTTTCATTTTTTTCAAAACCTCAAAAATGATGAAAAACGGCGTGCTATAGTATGCCGTACGGTATGGGCTATAGCCCATGTTCAAAAATGATGAAAAACGAGGTTAACTTTTTTTTTCAAAATTTCAAAAAACGATGGGCTATAACCCATGTTTTTTTTTTCTTCATTTTTTTCAAAACCTCAAAAATGATTAAAAACGGCGTGCTATAGTATGCCGTACGGTATGGGCTATAGCCCATGCTCAAAAATGATGAAAAACGAGGTTAACTTTTTTTTTCAAAATTTCAAAAAACGATGGGCTATAACCCATGCTTTTTTTTTCTTCATTTTTTTCAAAACCTCAAAAATGATTAAAAACGGCGTGCTATAGTATGCCGTACGGTATGGGCTATAGCCCATGCTCAAAAATGATGAAAAACGAGGTTAACTTTTTTTTTCAAAATTTCAAAAAACGATGGGCTATAACCCATGTTTTTTTTTTCTTCATTTTTTTCAAAACCTCAAAAATGATGAAAAACGGCGTGCTATAGTATGCCGTACGGTATGGGCTATAGCCCATGTTCAAAAATGATGAAAAACGAGGTTAACTTTTTTTTTCAAAATTTCAAAAAACGATGGGCTATAACCCATGTTTTTTTTTTCTTCATTTTTTTCAAAACCTCAAAAATGATTAAAAACGGCGTGCTATAGTATGCCGTACGGTATGGGCTATAGCCCATGCTCAAAAATGATGAAAAACGAGGTTAACTTTTTTTTTCAAAATTTCAAAAAACGATGGGCTATAACCCATGTTTTTTTTTTCTTCATTTTTTTCAAAACCTCAAAAATGATGAAAAACGGCGTGCTATAGTATGCCGTACGGTATGGGCTATAGCCCATGCTCAAAAATGATGAAAAACGAGGTTAACTTTTTTTTTCAAAATTTCAAAAAACGATGGGCTATAACCCATGTTTTTTTTTTCTTCATTTTTTTCAAAACCTCAAAAATGATGAAAAACGGCGTGCTATAGTATGCCGTACGGTATGGGCTATAGCCCATGTTCAGAAATGATGAAAAACGAGGTTAACTTTTTTTTTCAAAATTTCAAAAAACGATGGGCTATAACCCATGTTTTTTTTTTCTTCATTTTTTTCAAAACCTCAAAAATGATTAAAAACGGCGTGCTATAGTATGCCGTACGGTATGGGCTATAGCCCATGCTCAAAAATGATGAAAAACGAGGTTAACTTTTTTTTTCAAAATTTCAAAAAACGATGGGCTATAACCCATGCTTTTTTTTTTCTTCATTTTTTTCAAAACCTCAAAAATGATTAAAAACGGCGTGCTATAGTATGCCGTACGGTATGGGCTATAGCCCATGTTCAAAAATGATGAAAAACGAGGTTAACTTTTTTTTTCAAAATTTCAAAAAACGATGGGCTATAACCCATGTTTTTTTTTTTCTTCATTTTTTTCAAAACCTCAAAAATGATTAAAAACGGCGTGCTATAGTATGCCGTACGGTATGGGCTATAGCCCATGCTCAAAAATGATGAAAAACGAGGTTAACTTTTTTTTTCAAAATTTCAAAAAACGATGGGCTATAACCCATGTTTTTTTTTTCTTCATTTTTTTCAAAACCTCAAAAATGATTAAAAACGGCGTGCTATAGTATGCCGTACGGTATGGGCTATAGCCCATGTTAAAAAATGATGAAAAACGAGGTTAACTTTTTTTTTCAAAATTTCAAAAAACGATGGGCTATAACCCATGTTTTTTTTTTTTCTTCATTTTTTTCAAAACCTCAAAAATGATGAAAAACGGCGTGCTATAGTATGCCGTACGGTATGGGCTATAGCCCATGCTCAAAAATGATGAAAAACGAGGTTAACTTTTTTTTTCAAAATTTCAAAAAACGATGGGCTATAACCCATGTTTTTTTTTTCTTCATTTTTTTCAAAACCTCAAAAATGATGAAAAACGGCGTGCTATAGTATGCCGTACGGTATGGGCTATAGCCCATGTTCAGAAATGATGAAAAACGAGGTTAACTTTTTTTTTCAAAATTTCAAAAAACGATGGGCTATAACCCATGTTTTTTTTTTCTTCATTTTTTTCAAAACCTCAAAAATGATTAAAAACGGCGTGCTATAGTATGCCGTACGGTATGGGCTATAGCCCATGCTCAAAAATGATGAAAAACGAGGTTAACTTTTTTTTTCAAAATTTCAAAAAACGATGGGCTATAACCCATGCTTTTTTTTTTCTTCATTTTTTTCAAAACCTCAAAAATGATTAAAAACGGCGTGCTATAGTATGCCGTACGGTATGGGCTATAGCCCATGTTCAAAAATGATGAAAAACGAGGTTAACTTTTTTTTTCAAAATTTCAAAAAACGATGGGCTATAACCCATGTTTTTTTTTTTCTTCATTTTTTTCAAAACCTCAAAAATGATTAAAAACGGCGTGCTATAGTATGCCGTACGGTATGGGCTATAGCCCATGCTCAAAAATGATGAAAAACGAGGTTAACTTTTTTTTTCAAAATTTCAAAAAACGATGGGCTATAACCCATGTTTTTTTTTTCTTCATTTTTTTCAAAACCTCAAAAATGATTAAAAACGGCGTGCTATAGTATGCCGTACGGTATGGGCTATAGCCCATGTTAAAAAATGATGAAAAACGAGGTTAACTTTTTTTTTCAAAATTTCAAAAAACGATGGGCTATAACCCATGTTTTTTTTTTTTTTTCATTTTTTTCAAAACCTCAAAAATGATGAAAAACGGCGTGCTATAGTATGCCGTACGGTATGGGCTATAGCCCATGTTCAAAAATGATGAAAAACGAGGTTAACTTTTTTTTTCAAAATTTCAAAAAACGATGGGCTATAACCCATGTTTTTTTTTTCTTCATTTTTTTCAAAACCTCAAAAATGATGAAAAACGGCGTGCTATAGTATGCCGTACGGTATGGGCTATAGCCCATGTTCAGAATTGATGAAAAACGAGGTTAACTTTTTTTTTCAAAATTTCAAAAAACGATGGGCTATAACCCATGTTTTTTTTTTTTTTTTCATTTTTTTCAAAACCTCAAAAATGATGAAAAACGGCGTGCTATAGTATGCCGTACGGTATGGGCTATAGCCCATGTTCAGAAATGATGAAAAACGAGGTTAACTTTTTTTTTCAAAATTTCAAAAAACGATGGGCTATAACCCATGTTTTTTTTTTTTCTTCATTTTTTTCAAAACCTCAAAAATGATGACAAACGGCGTGCTATAGTATGCCGTACGGTATGGGCTATAGCCCATGCTCAAAAATGATGAAAAACGAGGTTAACTTTTTTTTTTCAAAATTTCAAAAAACGATGGGCTATAACCCATGTTTTTTTTTTTCTTCATTTTTTTCAAAACCTCAAAAATGATGAAAAACGGCGTGCTATAGTATGCCGTAGGGTATGGGCTATAGCCCATGTTCAAAAATGATGAAAAACGAGGTTAACTTTTTTTTTCAAATTTTCAAAAAACGATGGGCTATAACCCATGTTTTTTTTTTCTTCATTTTTTTCAAAACCTCAAAAATGATTAAAAACGGCGTGCTATAGTATGCCGTAGGGTATGGGCTATAGCCCATGTTCAAAAATGATGAAAAACGAGGTTAACTTTTTTTTTCAAATTTTCAAAAAACGATGGGCTATAACCCATGTTTTTTTTTTCTTCATTTTTTTCAAAACCTCAAAAATGATGAAAAACGGCGTGCTATAGTATGCCGTACGGTATGGGCTATAGCCCATGTTCAGAAATGATGAAAAACGAGGTTAACTTTTTTTTTCAAAATTTCAAAAAACGATGGGCTATAACCCATGTTTTTTTTTTTCTTCATTGTTTTCAAAACCTCAAAAATGATTAAAAACGGCGTGCTATAGTATGCCGTACGGTATGGGCTATAGCCCATGTTCAAAAATGATGAAAAACGAGGTTAACTTTTTTTTTCAAAATTTCAAAAAACGATGGGGTATAACCCATGTTTTTTTTTTTCTTCATTTTTTTCAAAACCTCAAAAATGATTAAAAACGGCGTGCTATAGTATGCCGTACGGTATGGGCTATAGCCCATGTTCAGAAATGATGAAAAACGAGGTTAACTTTTTTTTTCAAAATTTCAAAAAACGATGGGCTATAACCCATGTTTTTTTTTTCTTCATTTTTTTCAAAACCTCAAAAATGATTAAAAACGGCGTGCTATAGTATGCCGTACGGTATGGGCTATAGCCCATGCTCAAAAATGATGAAAAACGAGGTTAACTTTTTTTTTCAAAATTTCAAAAAACGATGGGCTATAACCCATGCTTTTTTTTTTCTTCATTTTTTTCAATACCTCAAAAATGATTAAAAACGGCGTGCTATAGTATGCCGTACGGTATGGGCTATAGCCCATGCTCAAAAATGATGAAAAACGAGGTTAACTTTTTTTTTCAAAATTTCAAAAAACGATGGGCTATAACCCATGTTTTTTTTTTCTTCATTTTTTTCAAAACCTCAAAAATGATAAAAAACGGCGTGCTATAGTATGCCGTACGGTATGGGCTATAGCCCATGTTAAAAAATGATGAAAAACGAGGTTAACTTTTTTTTTCAAAATTTCAAAAAACGATGGGCTATAACCCATGTTTTTTTTTTTTTTTCATTTTTTTCAAAACCTCAAAAATGATGAAAAACGGCGTGCTATAGTATGCCGTACGGTATGGGCTATAGCCCATGTTCAAAAATGATGAAAAACGAGGTTAACTTTTTTTTTTTTAAATTTCAAAAAACGATGGGCTATAACCCATGTTTTTTTTTTCTTCATTTTTTTCAAAACCTCAAAAATGATGAAAAACGGCGTGCTATAGTATGCCGTACGGTATGGGCTATAGCCCATGTTCAGAAATGATGAAAAACGAGGTTAACTTTTTTTTTCAAAATTTCAAAAAACGATGGGCTATAACCCATGTTTTTTTTTTTCTTCATTTTTTTCAAAACCTCAAAAATGATTAAAAACGGCGTGCTATAGTATGCCGTACGGTATGGGCTATAGCCCATGTTCAGAAATGATGAAAAACGAGGTTAACTTTTTTTTTCAAAATTTCAAAAAACGATGGGCTATAACCCATGTTTTTTTTTTCTTCATTTTTTTCAAAACCTCAAAAATGATTAAAAACGGCGTGCTATAGTATGCCGTACGGTATGGGCTATAGCCCATGCTCAAAAATGATGAAAAACGAGGTTAACTTTTTTTTTCAAAATTTCAAAAAACGATGGGCTATAACCCATGTTTTTTTTTTCTTCATTTTTTTCAAAACCTCAAAAATGATGAAAAACGGCGTGCTATAGTATGCCGTACGGTATGGGCTATAGCCCATGCTCAAAAATGATGAAAAACGAGGTTAACTTTTTTTTTCAAAATTTCAAAAAACGATGGGCTATAACCCATGTTTTTTTTTTCTTCATTTTTTTCAAAACCTCAAAAATGATGAAAAACGGCGTGCTATAGTATGCCGTACGGTATGGGCTATAGCCCATGTTCAGAAATGATGAAAAACGAGGTTAACTTTTTTTTTCAAAATTTCAAAAAACGATGGGCTATAACCCATGTTTTTTTTTTCTTCATTTTTTTCAAAACCTCAAAAATGATTAAAAACGGCGTGCTATAGTATGCCGTACGGTATGGGCTATAGCCCATGCTCAAAAATGATGAAAAACGAGGTTAACTTTTTTTTTCAAAATTTCAAAAAACGATGGGCTATAACCCATGCTTTTTTTTTTCTTCATTTTTTTCAAAACCTCAAAAATGATTAAAAACGGCGTGCTATAGTATGCCGTACGGTATGGGCTATAGCCCATGTTCAAAAATGATGAAAAACGAGGTTAACTTTTTTTTTCAAAATTTCAAAAAACGATGGGCTATAACCCATGTTTTTTTTTTTCTTCATTTTTTTCAAAACCTCAAAAATGATTAAAAACGGCGTGCTATAGTATGCCGTACGGTATGGGCTATAGCCCATGCTCAAAAATGATGAAAAACGAGGTTAACTTTTTTTTTCAAAATTTCAAAAAACGATGGGCTATAACCCATGTTTTTTTTTTCTTCATTTTTTTCAAAACCTCAAAAATGATTAAAAACGGCGTGCTATAGTATGCCGTACGGTATGGGCTATAGCCCATGTTAAAAAATGATGAAAAACGAGGTTAACTTTTTTTTTCAAAATTTCAAAAAACGATGGGCTATAACCCATGTTTTTTTTTTTTCTTCATTTTTTTCAAAACCTCAAAAATGATGAAAAACGGCGTGCTATAGTATGCCGTACGGTATGGGCTATAGCCCATGCTCAAAAATGATGAAAAACGAGGTTAACTTTTTTTTTCAAAATTTCAAAAAACGATGGGCTATAACCCATGTTTTTTTTTTCTTCATTTTTTTCAAAACCTCAAAAATGATGAAAAACGGCGTGCTATAGTATGCCGTACGGTATGGGCTATAGCCCATGTTCAGAAATGATGAAAAACGAGGTTAACTTTTTTTTTCAAAATTTCAAAAAACGATGGGCTATAACCCATGTTTTTTTTTTCTTCATTTTTTTCAAAACCTCAAAAATGATTAAAAACGGCGTGCTATAGTATGCCGTACGGTATGGGCTATAGCCCATGCTCAAAAATGATGAAAAACGAGGTTAACTTTTTTTTTCAAAATTTCAAAAAACGATGGGCTATAACCCATGCTTTTTTTTTTCTTCATTTTTTTCAAAACCTCAAAAATGATTAAAAACGGCGTGCTATAGTATGCCGTACGGTATGGGCTATAGCCCATGTTCAAAAATGATGAAAAACGAGGTTAACTTTTTTTTTCAAAATTTCAAAAAACGATGGGCTATAACCCATGTTTTTTTTTTTCTTCATTTTTTTCAAAACCTCAAAAATGATTAAAAACGGCGTGCTATAGTATGCCGTACGGTATGGGCTATAGCCCATGCTCAAAAATGATGAAAAACGAGGTTAACTTTTTTTTTCAAAATTTCAAAAAACGATGGGCTATAACCCATGTTTTTTTTTTCTTCATTTTTTTCAAAACCTCAAAAATGATTAAAAACGGCGTGCTATAGTATGCCGTACGGTATGGGCTATAGCCCATGTTAAAAAATGATGAAAAACGAGGTTAACTTTTTTTTTCAAAATTTCAAAAAACGATGGGCTATAACCCATGTTTTTTTTTTTTTTTCATTTTTTTCAAAACCTCAAAAATGATGAAAAACGGCGTGCTATAGTATGCCGTACGGTATGGGCTATAGCCCATGTTCAAAAATGATGAAAAACGAGGTTAACTTTTTTTTTCAAAATTTCAAAAAACGATGGGCTATAACCCATGTTTTTTTTTTCTTCATTTTTTTCAAAACCTCAAAAATGATGAAAAACGGCGTGCTATAGTATGCCGTACGGTATGGGCTATAGCCCATGTTCAGAATTGATGAAAAACGAGGTTAACTTTTTTTTTCAAAATTTCAAAAAACGATGGGCTATAACCCATGTTTTTTTTTTTTTTTTCATTTTTTTCAAAACCTCAAAAATGATGAAAAACGGCGTGCTATAGTATGCCGTACGGTATGGGCTATAGCCCATGTTCAGAAATGATGAAAAACGAGGTTAACTTTTTTTTTCAAAATTTCAAAAAACGATGGGCTATAACCCATGTTTTTTTTTTTTCTTCATTTTTTTCAAAACCTCAAAAATGATGACAAACGGCGTGCTATAGTATGCCGTACGGTATGGGCTATAGCCCATGCTCAAAAATGATGAAAAACGAGGTTAACTTTTTTTTTCAAAATTTCAAAAAACGATGGGCTATAACCCATGTTTTTTTTTTTCTTCATTTTTTTCAAAACCTCAAAAATGATGAAAAACGGCGTGCTATAGTATGCCGTAGGGTATGGGCTATAGCCCATGTTCAAAAATGATGAAAAACGAGGTTAACTTTTTTTTTCAAATTTTCAAAAAACGATGGGCTATAACCCATGTTTTTTTTTTCTTCATTTTTTTCAAAACCTCAAAAATGATTAAAAACGGCGTGCTATAGTATGCCGTAGGGTATGGGCTATAGCCCATGTTCAAAAATGATGAAAAACGAGGTTAACTTTTTTTTTCAAATTTTCAAAAAACGATGGGCTATAACCCATGTTTTTTTTTTCTTCATTTTTTTCAAAACCTCAAAAATGATGAAAAACGGCGTGCTATAGTATGCCGTACGGTATGGGCTATAGCCCATGTTCAGAAATGATGAAAAACGAGGTTAACTTTTTTTTTCAAAATTTCAAAAAACGATGGGCTATAACCCATGTTTTTTTTTTTCTTCATTGTTTTCAAAACCTCAAAAATGATTAAAAACGGCGTGCTATAGTATGCCGTACGGTATGGGCTATAGCCCATGTTCAAAAATGATGAAAAACGAGGTTAACTTTTTTTTTCAAAATTTCAAAAAACGATGGGGTATAACCCATGTTTTTTTTTTTCTTCATTTTTTTCAAAACCTCAAAAATGATTAAAAACGGCGTGCTATAGTATGCCGTACGGTATGGGCTATAGCCCATGTTCAGAAATGATGAAAAACGAGGTTAACTTTTTTTTTCAAAATTTCAAAAAACGATGGGCTATAACCCATGTTTTTTTTTTCTTCATTTTTTTCAAAACCTCAAAAATGATTAAAAACGGCGTGCTATAGTATGCCGTACGGTATGGGCTATAGCCCATGCTCAAAAATGATGAAAAACGAGGTTAACTTTTTTTTTCAAAATTTCAAAAAACGATGGGCTATAACCCATGCTTTTTTTTTTCTTCATTTTTTTCAATACCTCAAAAATGATTAAAAACGGCGTGCTATAGTATGCCGTACGGTATGGGCTATAGCCCATGCTCAAAAATGATGAAAAACGAGGTTAACTTTTTTTTTCAAAATTTCAAAAAACGATGGGCTATAACCCATGTTTTTTTTTTCTTCATTTTTTTCAAAACCTCAAAAATGATAAAAAACGGCGTGCTATAGTATGCCGTACGGTATGGGCTATAGCCCATGTTAAAAAATGATGAAAAACGAGGTTAACTTTTTTTTTCAAAATTTCAAAAAACGATGGGCTATAACCCATGTTTTTTTTTTTTTTTCATTTTTTTCAAAACCTCAAAAATGATGAAAAACGGCGTGCTATAGTATGCCGTACGGTATGGGCTATAGCCCATGTTCAAAAATGATGAAAAACGAGGTTAACTTTTTTTTTTTTAAATTTCAAAAAACGATGGGCTATAACCCATGTTTTTTTTTTCTTCATTTTTTTCAAAACCTCAAAAATGATGAAAAACGGCGTGCTATAGTATGCCGTACGGTATGGGCTATAGCCCATGTTCAGAAATGATGAAAAACGAGGTTAACTTTTTTTTTCAAAATTTCAAAAAACGATGGGCTATAACCCATGTTTTTTTTTTTCTTCATTTTTTTCAAAACCTCAAAAATGATTAAAAACGGCGTGCTATAGTATGCCGTACGGTATGGGCTATAGCCCATGTTCAGAAATGATGAAAAACGAGGTTAACTTTTTTTTTCAAAATTTCAAAAAACGATGGGCTATAACCCATGTTTTTTTTTTTCTTCATTGTTTTCAAAACCTCAAAAATGATTAAAAACGGCGTGCTATAGTATGCCGTACGGTATGGGCTATAGCCCATGTTCAAAAATGATGAAAAACGAGGTTAACTTTTTTTTTCAAAATTTCAAAAAACGATGGGGTATAACCCATGTTTTTTTTTTTCTTCATTTTTTTCAAAACCTCAAAAATGATTAAAAACGGCGTGCTATAGTATGCCGTACGGTATGGGCTATAGCCCATGTTCAGAAATGATGAAAAACGAGGTTAACTTTTTTTTTCAAAATTTCAAAAAACGATGGGCTATAACCCATGTTTTTTTTTTCTTCATTTTTTTCAAAACCTCAAAAATGATTAAAAACGGCGTGCTATAGTATGCCGTACGGTATGGGCTATAGCCCATGCTCAAAAATGATGAAAAACGAGGTTAACTTTTTTTTTCAAAATTTCAAAAAACGATGGGCTATAACCCATGCTTTTTTTTTTCTTCATTTTTTTCAATACCTCAAAAATGATTAAAAACGGCGTGCTATAGTATGCCGTACGGTATGGGCTATAGCCCATGCTCAAAAATGATGAAAAACGAGGTTAACTTTTTTTTTCAAAATTTCAAAAAACGATGGGCTATAACCCATGTTTTTTTTTTCTTCATTTTTTTCAAAACCTCAAAAATGATAAAAAACGGCGTGCTATAGTATGCCGTACGGTATGGGCTATAGCCCATGTTAAAAAATGATGAAAAACGAGGTTAACTTTTTTTTTCAAAATTTCAAAAAACGATGGGCTATAACCCATGTTTTTTTTTTTTTTTCATTTTTTTCAAAACCTCAAAAATGATGAAAAACGGCGTGCTATAGTATGCCGTACGGTATGGGCTATAGCCCATGTTCAAAAATGATGAAAAACGAGGTTAACTTTTTTTTTTTTAAATTTCAAAAAACGATGGGCTATAACCCATGTTTTTTTTTTCTTCATTTTTTTCAAAACCTCAAAAATGATGAAAAACGGCGTGCTATAGTATGCCGTACGGTATGGGCTATAGCCCATGTTCAGAAATGATGAAAAACGAGGTTAACTTTTTTTTTCAAAATTTCAAAAAACGATGGGCTATAACCCATGTTTTTTTTTTTCTTCATTTTTTTCAAAACCTCAAAAATGATTAAAAACGGCGTGCTATAGTATGCCGTACGGTATGGGCTATAGCCCATGCTCAAAAATGGAGGGAGGGCAGAATCCATTTCTTGCGACCGACGGCCGTCGCGACGGACCTGTCCGTCGGGGGGTCCGCCGGTCCGTCGGGGGGTCCGTCGGTCCGTCGGGGGGTCCGTCGGTCCGTCGGGGGGTCCGTCGGTCCGTCGGGGGGTCCGTCGGTCCGTCGGGAGGTCCGTCGGTCCGTCGGGGGGTCCGTCGGTCGGTCGGTCCGTTTTTGCGTCGCGACCGTCGGTCGCAGGGTTAGGGTGGATGGATTCTGCCCTTGCTGCCCAAATGGTAACTCTGTCATTTCTCTACCGTTTTGGACGGGGGTGGTCTCTTTGGAATCGTGTGGCCCCCCTGGAGGTTTCTATGGGGGTCTCGAGGTTCGGGGACCCCTGGGGACCCCCACGGACCCCCAAATGGTAACTCTGTCATTTCTCTACCGTTTTGGAGGGGGTGGGCTCATTTGAATCGTGTCGCCCCCCTGGAGGTTTCTATGGGGGTCTCGAGGTTCGGGGACCCCTGGGGACCCCCAGGGACCCCCAAATGGTAATGTCACCTGTGGACACTAACTGTAATTGTCTCGCTGTCTCGCTGCTGCGCTGCGCCGCACAGACAGCAGCTTGTGTCAGTTGTGTGTAACATGTGCGTTCGTGCCGTGTTGCTGGTATATTATTATTATTATATTTTTTGCGCCGCCGCGTTGTCTCGCTGCTGCGCTGCACAGATAGCAGCTTGTGTGTAACATGTGCGTTCGTGTTGCTGGTATAGATATTATTATTATTATTATATATCATATCCTCCTTCCCAGCCTCCCCGTCCTGGACGGCGCAGAACAGCGTTGGATCGCCGGCCGCCTATCGTTGATCGCCCGCCGTCTCCTCGAGGACCGCCGACGCAGATGGTTTACTGCTATATGCCATAGTGTTTATTATAGCTACTATTATTATTGGGCATTTGCTAACTTAACGGTGTGGCACGTATTATTGTAGTGTACAGTACATTGGGTACAGCGGTCATTCAGGCTTCAGAGGGCTGCTTACAGGGGTGGAATATTCTCAGGGTTGGCTTCACCTGTCTCTTAGCGCCCCTATATTGGTGAACACGCATGTTTGTATTTTACTGCTGTGATTTTCGATAGAAGTGTTATCCTATTTTGATATAGGCTTATTGCAGTGATCGTTGGTGTGCACTTGATTTGCCGTGGCATCTTTTGTGGTCGTGTGTACTAATGTGTATACGATAATCGATAATATATGTGCACTAATCAATCTTTGGGCTGCTTAGGAGATTGGGTGGGAACAAACACTGTGCTATTATCCAGATTCCTGAGGTGGACATTTCAAGAGGAGCTTGTGATTATTGCTTGCCTAGGAATAGGATACAGTGTGTTAAGTTATGAGAAGTTCTGCAGCTTACACGTTGCATTCGGAGAAAAGATTAGATCCATTTAGCCAAGCATGGCATATTTATTATTATATTAAGGGCTCCCTGTCACGCATCATTCTCACGGTGACAGACCCAATACAATACAATCACTGAATGAAAAAACACCGGTCCGCTCCACACACAGGCAGTGGTCATGTGACCCGAGTTACCTGATCACGCCATAGGAGACAAACATGCATCCCATACCTTGCGCCTTGGCGCCTCACAGTGGCACAAGCACAACACTGCATATCACACAGAACAGCAGTACAGAATTACACACAATACACAAGTGAGGACATACATCCCGTCAAATCTCAACACAGTGCCTATTTATATTGCTATTTGCTACGTTTTAATAATTGCCAGTCATACAGTATAAATTGCCACATTGTTATACCTATACATTTACGTATTTTACTTGTATAGTGTTATATTTGATATCCTGCTACATGATTTTATACTTACCTGTTTTATCTCCGAGCTTATAATAAACTTTGTTACTTTTCTATACGACCTGCCTGCTGCTGAATATATTCAGAGTATACTCTTCATTAGCAAACTGTAAATAAAGTACTAAACGAAGGAAAAACCCCCGCGGGGATAACTGACGTTATAAGAAGATAACGCCCCTGCATGACACCTCCCTGGCCACCGTATAGCGCATTGACAGGTCTGTCTGTCTGTCTGTCGTAGCATGCAGATAGACAGATAGGGGGGGGGGGGGGCAGTTTGACAACAGCGGCTGACACATGTTCATTGATGATGATTAATAGGCCTACTGTATATGCTACTGTGCTGCTGGATCGTCGATAAATGGACTATAGGCCTACTGGACTTTGATGTTATACTGCACGGATATAAGCGAACCAGTTTATCAATGTTGGATAGTTGGATACCTGCATGCGCTCTTTGCATGTGCACGGCAGATGGAGAGAGAGAGAGAGAGAAAGAGAGAGAGAGAGAGAGAGAGAGAAATGAGCTCCGTTCATTGGCTTTATAGGCAATTGCAGAAGGTTTATAACGACAGGTGCCCACCTTAGAGTAGCCTATATATATTAACTTATTATTATTTTGCCAGCGGGTGCTTTGGCTCTTGCGCGGAGTTGACGCCGTTGTCTATAGGCCTACGTGCCAGGATGATTTTAAATAAATATGTCTCTGTCTCTGCGTCTCTAGAGCTATAAAATATATAGCACACATCATGTGTGACACATGTGTGCACATACACACACACACACACACACACACACACACACGCACACGCACACGCACACGCACACGCACACGCACACGCACACGCACACGCACACGCACACGCACACGCACACGCACACGCACACGCACACGCACACGCACACACACACACACACACACACACACACACACACACACACACACACACACACGAGATTCTGACAGAATGCAGCGGCGCATTCTTAAAATAAACAGATATACAAGCTTATAGTGTACCATAGCGTACATACCAGCATACTTACCGTTCAATAATAATTAGCATGTATTATTATTAACGAAAAACAAACAGTTTTTTCAAACAGTTGTTTGAAACAACTTCTGATTAGTTACTAACTTTACTAGACCAATTTAAAATAGTATTAGATGTTTTTCGTTAATAATAACTTATGCTAATTATTACTGAACCATTTTAGATGTTTATATTTCACCAACAGGCATGATATGAATTTATAGGAATAATAGGCCATCAGTGGCCACCGGTCGACTCCATTTTGCGCATTACGGCGCCTAGATTGAAATGACCACATTAATCAACAATAGACCATACTGTTCATTGAAAATAGCTGCAAAATCACTATAGTTGTGATGGGATAAAGTAGACCTTTTAAGTATAGTTACCAAGTAGGCCTACCATTAACCCCGCGATGCTGAGCGTGTGTTCCAGCTAAAACTAAGGGTAGGTCTATAGATTTTTAGGGTTAATTATTAGGACCCGATTTTTAATTTCATTCAGAGGGAGAGTCAAGGTATATATTTTATATATAGTGAAACATACATTTCATCGATATCCTTCATCGTCTTCATTTCTTTCATAGTTAAAGCAATTGCTAAGTGGTCTATTGTCTAAAAAAAACACACACAAGCATGAACAGTAGACATCTATTCATCATTATTTATTTCAAATCAAAATACAAACCACTGTCACCAACTCGTCTCGAAGTTCGCGCACACACACACACACACACACACACACACACACACACACACACACACACACACACACACACACACACACACACACACACACACACACACACACACACACACACACACACACACACACACACACACACACACACACAACGAACGGTGTGGTCACGGTACCGCTGGCTGGCCTCTGTTTTAACGTTAACGTCAAAGTCCAGTAGGCCTATAGTCCATTTATCGACGATCCAGCAGCACAGTAGCTGTATACAGTAGGCCTATTAATCATAATCAATGAACATGTGTCAGCCGCTGTTGTCAAACTGCCCCCCCCCCCCCTATCTGTCTATCTGCATGCTACGACAGACAGACAGCCAGACAGACCTGTCAATGCGCTATACGGTGGCCAGGGAGGTGTCATGCAGGGGCGTTATCTTCTTATAACGTCAGTTATCCCCGCGGGGGTTTTTCCTTCGTTTGGTACAGTTTGCTAATGAAGAGTATACTCTGAATATATTCTTTCAAATGAGGTTTGGCCTTATATCAAACATACATGCTCAGTATTTTTATTAATACATTTGCAACTATTTGAATAAAGGTTGTATATCAGTGAAGCCACCACAGCTCATGAAACATAATAGGCTGCATGGCTAACAGGGCTTAGTGCTTCCCTATACCATATCTCTCCTTTCTCTGGCTCTATGACTTATACGCCCATGAAAAATGGAAAATATAAATTTCATTGAGTGTATACCATTTGGAATTATACCAATCGGTTGAGATTTGGCAGATTATAGCCAATGTTAAATATCAACTTTTTGCGCACGGGCCATTGGGACTGTGGCGGCGGTGTTTTACCTATAGGACCTCTGCTTGGATTCATGGTGAGTGCGCACCGAAAAGTAATTGGAATATATTTTTCTTGCCACATTATAAACAAGTTTACTTTACCTCCTCACTGTCCTCAGTGTTTGGGACGGGATGTAGGCCTGTATCATGTGCTGTCTGCGTGCATATAGCGCTGCGCTCCAGTGAAATTGTCATTGCTTGAGAAAAACGGATAAGGGCAGCAGGCAGGTCGTATATAGAAAAGTAACAAAGTTTATTATAAGCTCGGAGATAAAACAGGTAAGTATAAAATCATGTTGCAGGATATCAAATATAACACTATACAAGTAAAATACGTAAATGTATAGGTATAACAATGTGGCAATTTATACTGTATGACTGGCAATTATTAAAACGTAGCAAATAGCAATATAAATAGGCACTGTATCTATAGGCAAGCAATAATCACAAGCTCCTCTTGAAATGTCCACCTCAGGAATCTGGATAATAGCACAGTGTGTAATAATAGTAGCTATAATAAACACTATGGCATATAGCAGTAAACCATCTGCGTCGGCGGTCCTCGAGGAGACGGCGGGCGATCAACGATAGGCGGCCGGCGATCCAACGCTGTTCTGCGCCGTCCAGGACGGGGAGGCTGGGAAGGACAAGCTGCTGTCTGTGCAGCGCAGCAGCGAGACAACGCGGCGGCGCAAAAAATATAATAATAATAATATACCAGCAACACGGCACGAACGCACATGTTACACACAACTGACACAAGCTGCTGTCTGTGCGGCGCAGCGCAGCAGCGAGACAGCGAGACAATTACAGTTAGTGTCCACAGGTGACATTACCATTTGGGGGTCCCTGGGGGTCCCCAGGGGTCCCCGAACCTCGAGACCCCCATGGAAACCTCCAGGGGGGCGACACGATTCAAATGAGCCCACCCCCTCCAAAACGGTAGAGAAATGACAGAGTTACCATTTGGGGGTCCGTGGGGGTCCCCAGGGGTCCCCGAACCTCGAGACCCCCATAGAAACCTCCAGGGGGGCCACACGATTCCAAAGAGACCACCCCCGTCCAAAACGGTAGAGAAATGACAGAGTTACCATTTGGGCAGCAAGGGCAGAATCCATCCACCCTAACCCTGCGACCGACGGTCCGTCGCGACGCAAAAACGGACCGACCGACCGACGGACCCCCCGACGGACCAACGGACCCCCCGACGGACCGACGGACCTCCCGACGGACCGACGGACCCCCCGACGGACCGACGGACCCCCCGACGGACCGGCGGACCCCCCGACGGACCGGCGGACCCCCCGACGGACAGGTCCGTCGCGACGGCCGTCGGTCGCAAGAAAATGGATTCTGCCCTTGCTGCAAAAATGATGAAAAACGAGGTTAACTTTTTTTTTCAAAATTTCAAAAAACGATGGGCTATAACCCATGTTGTTTTTTTCTTCATTTTTTTCAAAACCTCAAAAATGATGAAAAACGGCGTGCTATAGTATGCCGTACGGTATGGGCTATAGCCCATGTTCAGAAATGATGAAAAACGAGGTTAACTTTTTTTTTCAAAATTTCAAAAAACGATGGGCTATAACCCATGTTTTTTTTTTTTCTTCATTTTTTTCAAAACCTCAAAAATGATTAAAAACGGCGTGCTATAGTATGCCGTACGGTATGGGCTATAGCCCATGCTCAAAAATGATGAAAAACGAGGTTAACTTTTTTTTTCAAAATTTCAAAAAACGATGGGCTATAACCCATGTTTTTTTTTTTCTTCATTTTTTTCAAAACCTCAAAAATGATGAAAAACGGCGTGCTATAGTATGCCGTACGGTATGGGCTATAGCCCATGTTCAAAAATGATGAAAAACGAGGTTAACTTTTTTTTTCAAAATTTCAAAAAACGATGGGCTATAACCCATGTTTTTTTTTTCTTCATTTTTTTCAAAACCTCAAAAATGATTAAAAACGGCGTGCTATAGTATGCCGTACGGTATGGGCTATAGCCCATGTTAAAAAATGATGAAAAACGAGGTTAACTTTTTTTTTCAAAATTTCAAAAAACGATGGGCTATAACCCATGTTTTTTTTTTTTTCCATTTTTTTCAAAACCTCAAAAATGATGAAAAACGGCGTGCTATAGTATGCCGTACGGTATGGGCTATAGCCCATGTTCAAAAATGATGAAAAACGAGGTTAACTTTTTTTTTCAAAATTTCAAAAAACGATGGGCTATAACCCATGTTTTTTTTTTCTTCATTTTTTCAAAACCTCAAAAATGATGAAAAACGGCGTGCTATAGTATGCCGTACGGTATGGGCTATAGCCCATGTTCAGAAATGATGAAAAACGAGGTTAACTTTTTTTTTCCAAATTTCAAAAAACGATGGGCTATAACCCATGTTTTTTTTTTTTTTTCATTTTTTTCAAAACCTCAAAAATGATGAAAAACGGCGTGCTATAGTATGCCGTACGGTATGGGCTATAGCCCATGTTCAGAAATGATGAAAAACGAGGTTAACTTTTTTTTTCAAAATTTCAAAAAACGATGGGCTATAACCCATGTTTTTTTTTTTTCTTCATTTTTTTCAAAACCTCAAAAATGATGAAAAACGGCGTGCTATAGTATGCCGTACGGTATGGGCTATAGCCCATGCTCAAAAATGATGAAAAACGAGGTTAACTTTTTTTTTCAAAATTTCAAAAAACGATGGGCTATAACCCATGTTTTTTTTTTCTTCATTTTTTTCAAAACCTCAAAAATGATGAAAAACGGCGTGCTATAGTATGCCGTACGGTATGGGCTATAGCCCATGTTCAGAAATGATGAAAAACGAGGTTAACTTTTTTTTTCAAAATTTCAAAAAACGATGGGCTATAACCCATGTTTTTTTTTTTTCTTCATTTTTTTCAAAACCTCAAAAATGATTAAAAACGGCGTGCTATAGTATGCCGTACGGTATGGGCTATAGCCCATGCTCAAAAATGATGAAAAACGAGGTTAACTTCTTTTTTCAAAATTTCAAAAAACGATGGGCTATAACCCATGTTTTTTTTTTTCTTCATTTTTTTCAAAACCTCAAAAATGATGAAAAACGGCGTGCTATAGTATGCCGTACGGTATGGGCTATAGCCCATGCTCAAAAATGATGAAAAACGAGGTTAACTTTTTTTTTCAAAATTTCAAAAAACGATGGGCTATAACCCATGTTTTTTTTTTTCTTCATTTTTTTCAAAACCTCAAAAATGATGAAAAACGGCGTGCTATAGTATGCCGTACGGTATGGGCTATAGCCCATGTTCAGAAATGATGAAAAACGAGGTTAACTTTTTTTTTCAAAATTTCAAAAAACGATGGGCTATAACCCATGTTTTTTTTTTTTTTTTCATTTTTTTCAAAACCTCAAAAATGATGAAAAACGGCGTGCTATAGTATGCCGTACGGTATGGGCTATATCCCATGTTCAGAAATGATGAAAAACGAGGTTAACTTTTTTTTTCAAAATTTCAAAAAACGATGGGCTATAACCCATGTTTTTTTTTTTTCTTCATTTTTTTCAAAACCTCAAAAATGATTAAAAACGGCGTGCTATAGTATGCCGTACGGTATGGGCTATAGCCCATGCTCAAAAATGATGAAAAACGAGGTTAACTTTTTTTTTCAAAATTTCAAAAAACGATGGGCTATAACCCATGTTTTTTTTTTTCTTCATTTTATTCAAAACCTCAAAAATGATGAAAAACGGCGTGCTATAGTATGCCGTACGGTATGGGCTATAGCCCATGTTCAAAATTGATGAAAAACGAGGTTAACTTTTTTTTTCAAAATTTCAAAAAACGATGGGCTATAACCCATGTTTTTTTTTTCTTCATTTTTTTCAAAACCTCAAAAATGATGAAAAACGGCGTGCTATAGTATGCCGTACGGTATGGGCTATAGCCCATGTTCAGAAATGATGAAAAACGAGGTTAACTTTTTTTTTCAAAATTTCAAAAAACGATGGGCTATAACCCATGTTTTTTTTTTTTTCATTTTTTTCAAAACCTCAAAAATGATGAAAAACGGCGTGCTATAGTATGCCGTACGGTATGGGCTATAGCCCATGTTCAGAAATGATGAAAAACGAGGTTAACTTTTTTTTTCAAAATTTCAAAAAACGATGGGCTATAACCCATGTTTTTTTTTTTTCTTCATTTTTTTCAAAACCTCAAAAATGATTAAAAACGGCGTGCTATAGTATGCCGTACGGTATGGGCTATAGCCCATGCTCAAAAATGATGAAAAACGAGGTTAACTTTTTTTTTCAAAATTTCAAAAAACGATGGGCTATAACCCATGTTTTTTTTTTTCTTCATTTTTTTCAAAACCTCAAAAATGATGAAAAACGGCGTGCTATAGTATGCCGTACGGTATGGGCTATAGCCCATGTTCAAAATTGATGAAAAACGAGGTTAACTTTTTTTTTCAAAATTTCAAAAAACGATGGGCTATAACCCATGTTTTTTTTTTTCTTCATTTTTTTCAAAACCTCAAAAATTATGAAAAACGGCGTGCTATAGTATGCCGTACGGTATGGGCTATAGCCCATGTTCAAAAATGATGAAAAACAAGGTTAACTTTTTTTTTCAAAATTTCAAAAAAAGATGGGCTATAACCCATGTTTTTTTTTTTCTTCATTTTTTTCAAAACCTCAAAAATGATTAAAAACGGCGTGCTATAGTATGCCGTACGGTATGGGCTATAGCCCATGTTAAAAAATGATGAAAAACGAGGTTAACTTTTTTTTTCAAATTTTCAAAAAATGATGGGCTATAACCCATGTTTTTTTTTTTTTTTTTTTTTTTCAAAACCTCAAAAATGATGAAAAACGGCGTGCTATAGTATGCCGTACGGTATGGGCTATAGCCCATGTTCAAAAATGATGAAAAACGAGGTTAACTTTTTTTTTCAAAATTTCAAAAAACGATGGGCTATAACCCATGTTTTTTTTTTCTTCATTTTTTTCAAAACCTCAAAAATGATGAAAAACGGCGTGCTATAGTATGCCGTACGGTATGGGCTATAGCCCATGTTCAGAAATGATGAAAAACGAGGTTAACTTTTTTTTTCAAAATTTCAAAAAACGATGGGCTATAACCCATGTTTTTTTTTTTTCTTCATTTTTTTCAAAACCTCAAAAATGATTAAAAACGGCGTGCTATAGTATGCCGTACGGTATGGGCTATAGCCCATGCTCAAAAATGATGAAAAACGAGGTTAACTTTTTTTTTCAAAATTTCAAAAAACGATGGGCTATAACCCATGTTTTTTTTTTTCTTCATTTTTTTCAAAACCTCAAAAATGATGAAAAACGGCGTGCTATAGTATGCCGTACGGTATGGGCTATAGCCCATGCTCAAAAATGATGAAAAACGAGGTTAACTTTTTTTTTCAAAATTTCAAAAAACGATGGGCTATAACCCATGTTTTTTTTTTTTCATTTTTTTCAAAACCTCAAAAATGATTAAAAACGGCGTGCTATAGTATGCCGTACGGTATGGGCTATAGCCCATGCTCAAAAATGATGAAAAACGAGGTTAACTTTTTTTTTCAAAATTTCAAAAAACGATGGGCTATAACCCATGTTTTTTTTTTCTTCATTTTTTTCAAAACCTCAAAAATGATGAAAAACGGCGTGCTATAGTATGCCGTACGGTATGGGCTATAGCCCATGTTCAAAAATGATGAAAAACGAGGTTAATTTTTTTTTTCAAAATTTCAAAAAACGATGGGCTATAACCCATGTTTTTTTTTTTCTTCATTTTTTTCAAAACCTCAAAAATGATGAAAAACGGCGTGCTATAGTATGCCGTACGGTATGGGCTATAGCCCATGTTCAAAAATGATGAAAAACGAGGTTAACTTTTTTTTTCAAAATTTCAAAAAACGATGGGCTATAACCCATGTTTTTTTTTTTCTTCATTTTTTTCAAAACCTCAAAAATGATTAAAAACGGCGTGCTATAGTATGCCGTACGGTATGGGCTATAGCCCATGTTAAAAAATGATGAAAAACGAGGTTAACTTTTTTTTTCAAAATTTCAAAAAACGATGGGCTATAACCCATGTTTTTTTTTTTTTTCATTTTTTTCAAAACCTCAAAAATGATGAAAAACGGCGTGCTATAGTATGCCGTACGGTATGGGCTATAGCCCATGTTCAAAAATGATGAAAAATGAGGTTAACTTTTTTTTTCAAAATTTCAAAAAACAATGGGCTATAACCTATGTTTTTTTTTTCTTCATTTTTTTCAAAACCTCAAAAATGATGAAAAACGGCGTGCTATAGTATGCCGTACGGTATGGGCTATAGCCCATGTTCAAAAATGATGAAAAACGAGGTTAATTTTTTTTTTCAAAATTTCAAAAAACGATGGGCTATAACCCATGTTTTTTTTTTTCTTCATTTTTTTCAAAACCTCAAAAATGATGAAAAACGGCGTGCTATAGTATGCCGTACGGTATGGGCTATAGCCCATGTTCAAAAATGATGAAAAACGAGGTTAACTTTTTTTTTCAAAATTTCAAAAAACGATGGGCTATAACCCATGTTTTTTTTTTTCTTCATTTTTTTCAAAACCTCAAAAATGATTAAAAACGGCGTGCTATAGTATGCCGTACGGTATGGGCTATAGCCCATGTTAAAAAATGATGAAAAACGAGGTTAACTTTTTTTTTCAAAATTTCAAAAAACGATGGGCTATAACCCATGTTTTTTTTTTTTTTCATTTTTTTCAAAACCTCAAAAATGATGAAAAACGGCGTGCTATAGTATGCCGTACGGTATGGGCTATAGCCCATGTTCAAAAATGATGAAAAATGAGGTTAACTTTTTTTTTCAAAATTTCAAAAAACAATGGGCTATAACCTATGTTTTTTTTTTCTTCATTTTTTTCAAAACCTCAAAAATGATGAAAAACGGCGTGCTATAGTATGCCGTACGGTATGGGCTATAGCCCATGTTCAGAAATGATGAAAAACGAGGTTAACTTTTTTTTTCAAAATTTCAAAAAACGATGGGCTATAACCCATGTTTTTTTTTTTTCTTCATTTTTTTCAAAACCTCAAAAATGATTAAAAACGGCGTGCTATAGTATGCCGTACGGTATGGGCTATAGCCCATGCTCAAAAATGATGAAAAACGAGGTTAACTTTTTTTTTCAAAATTTCAAAAAACGATGGGCTATAACCCATGTTTTTTTTTTTCTTCATTTTATTCAAAACCTCAAAAATGATGAAAAACGGCGTGCTATAGTATGCCGTACGGTATGGGCTATAGCCCATGTTCAAAATTGATGAAAAACGAGGTTAACTTTTTTTTTCAAAATTTCAAAAAACGATGGGCTATAACCCATGTTTTTTTTTTCTTCATTTTTTTCAAAACCTCAAAAATGATGAAAAACGGCGTGCTATAGTATGCCGTACGGTATGGGCTATAGCCCATGTTCAGAAATGATGAAAAACGAGGTTAACTTTTTTTTTCAAAATTTCAAAAAACGATGGGCTATAACCCATGTTTTTTTTTTTCTTCATTTTTTTCAAAACCTCAAAAATGATTAAAAACGGCGTGCTATAGTATGCCGTACGGTATGGGCTATAGCCCATGCTCAAAAATGATGAAAAACGAGGTTAACTTTTTTTTTCAAAATTTCAAAAAACGATGGGCTATAACCCATGTTTTTTTTTTTCTTCATTTTTTTCAAAACCTCAAAAATGATGAAAAACGGCGTGCTATAGTATGCCGTACGGTATGGGCTATAGCCCATGTTCAAAAATGAAGAAAAACGAGGTTAACTTTTTTTTTCAAAATTTCAAAAAACGATGGGCTATAACCCATGTTTTTTTTTTTCTTCATTTTTTTCAAAACCTCAAAAATTATGAAAAACGGCGTGCTATAGTATGCCGTATGGTATGGGCTATAGCCCATGTTCAAAAATGATGAAAAACGAGGTTAACTTTTTTTTTCAAAATTTCAAAAAACGATGGGCTATAACCCATGTTTTTTTTTTTCTTCATTTTTTTCAAAACCTCAAAAATGATTAAAAACGGCGTGCTATAGTATGCCGTACGGTATGGGCTATAGCCCATGTTAAAAAATGATGAAAAACGAGGTTAACTTTTTTTTTCAAATTTTCAAAAAACGATGGGCTATAACCCATGTTTTTTTTTTTTTTCATTTTTTTCAAAACCTCAAAAATGATGAAAAACGGCGTGCTATAGTATGCCGTACGGTATGGGCTATAGCCCATGTTCAAAAATGATGAAAAACGAGGTTAACTTTTTTTTTCAAAATTTCAAAAAACGATGGGCTATAACCCATGTTTTTTTTTTCTTCATTTTTTTCAAAACCTCAAAAATGATGAAAAACGGCGTGCTATAGTATGCCGTACGGTATGGGCTATAGCCCATGTTCAGAAATGATGAAAAACGAGGTTAACTTTTTTTTTCAAAATTTCAAAAAACGATGGGCTATAACCCATGTTTTTTTTTTTTCTTCATTTTTTTCAAAACCTCAAAAATGATTAAAAACGGCGTGCTATAGTATGCCGTACGGTATGGGCTATAGCCCATGCTCAAAAATGATGAAAAACGAGGTTAACTTTTTTTTTCAAAATTTCAAAAAACGATGGGCTATAACCCATGTTTTTTTTTTTCTTCATTTTTTTCAAAACCTCAAAAATGATGAAAAACGGCGTGCTATAGTATGCCGTACGGTATGGGCTATAGCCCATGCTCAAAAATGATGAAAAACGAGGTTAACTTTTTTTTTCAAAATTTCAAAAAACGATGGGCTATAACCCATGTTTTTTTTTTTTCTTCATTTTTTTCAAAACCTCAAAAATGATTAAAAACGGCGTGCTATAGTATGCCGTACGGTATGGGCTATAGCCCATGCTCAAAAATGATGAAAAACGAGGTTAACTTTTTTTTTCAAAATTTCAAAAAACGATGGGCTATAACCCATGTTTTTTTTTTTCTTCATTTTTTTCAAAACCTCAAAAATGATGAAAAACGGCGTGCTATAGTATGCCGTACGGTATGGGCTATAGCCCATGTTAAAAAATGATGAAAAACGAGGTTAACTTTTTTTTTCAAAATTTCAAAAAACGATGGGCTATAACCCATGTTTTTTTTTTTTCATTTTTTTCAAAACCTCAAAAATGATGAAAAACGGCGTGCTATAGTATGCCGTACGGTATGGGCTATAGCCCATGCTCAAAAATGATGAAAAACGAGGTTAACTTTTTTTTTCAAAATTTCAAAAAACGATGGGCTATAACCCATGTTTTTTTTTTTCTTCATTTTATTCAAAACCTCAAAAATGATGAAAAACGGCGTGCTATAGTATGCCGTACGGTATGGGCTATAGCCCATGTTCAAAATTGATGAAAAACGAGGTTAACTTTTTTTTTCAAAATTTCAAAAAACGATGGGCTATAACCCATGTTTTTTTTTTCTTCATTTTTTTCAAAACCTCAAAAATGATGAAAAACGGCGTGCTATAGTATGCCGTACGGTATGGGCTATAGCCCATGTTCAGAAATGATGAAAAACGAGGTTAACTTTTTTTTTCAAAATTTCAAAAAACGATGGGCTATAACCCATGTTTTTTTTTTTCTTCATTTTTTTCAAAACCTCAAAAATGATTAAAAACGGCGTGCTATAGTATGCCGTACGGTATGGGCTATAGCCCATGCTCAAAAATGATGAAAAACGAGGTTAACTTTTTTTTTCAAAATTTCAAAAAACGATGGGCTATAACCCATGTTTTTTTTTTTCTTCATTTTTTTCAAAACCTCAAAAATGATGAAAAACGGCGTGCTATAGTATGCCGTACGGTATGGGCTATAGCCCATGTTCAAAAATGAAGAAAAACGAGGTTAACTTTTTTTTTCAAAATTTCAAAAAACGATGGGCTATAACCCATGTTTTTTTTTTTCTTCATTTTTTTCAAAACCTCAAAAATTATGAAAAACGGCGTGCTATAGTATGCCGTATGGTATGGGCTATAGCCCATGTTCAAAAATGATGAAAAACGAGGTTAACTTTTTTTTTCAAAATTTCAAAAAACGATGGGCTATAACCCATGTTTTTTTTTTTCTTCATTTTTTTCAAAACCTCAAAAATGATTAAAAACGGCGTGCTATAGTATGCCGTACGGTATGGGCTATAGCCCATGTTAAAAAATGATGAAAAACGAGGTTAACTTTTTTTTTCAAATTTTCAAAAAACGATGGGCTATAACCCATGTTTTTTTTTTTTTTCATTTTTTTCAAAACCTCAAAAATGATGAAAAACGGCGTGCTATAGTATGCCGTACGGTATGGGCTATAGCCCATGTTCAAAAATGATGAAAAACGAGGTTAACTTTTTTTTTCAAAATTTCAAAAAACGATGGGCTATAACCCATGTTTTTTTTTTCTTCATTTTTTTCAAAACCTCAAAAATGATGAAAAACGGCGTGCTATAGTATGCCGTACGGTATGGGCTATAGCCCATGTTCAGAAATGATGAAAAACGAGGTTAACTTTTTTTTTCAAAATTTCAAAAAACGATGGGCTATAACCCATGTTTTTTTTTTTTCTTCATTTTTTTCAAAACCTCAAAAATGATTAAAAACGGCGTGCTATAGTATGCCGTACGGTATGGGCTATAGCCCATGCTCAAAAATGATGAAAAACGAGGTTAACTTTTTTTTTCAAAATTTCAAAAAACGATGGGCTATAACCCATGTTTTTTTTTTTCTTCATTTTTTTCAAAACCTCAAAAATGATGAAAAACGGCGTGCTATAGTATGCCGTACGGTATGGGCTATAGCCCATGCTCAAAAATGATGAAAAACGAGGTTAACTTTTTTTTTCAAAATTTCAAAAAACGATGGGCTATAACCCATGTTTTTTTTTTTTCTTCATTTTTTTCAAAACCTCAAAAATGATTAAAAACGGCGTGCTATAGTATGCCGTACGGTATGGGCTATAGCCCATGCTCAAAAATGATGAAAAACGAGGTTAACTTTTTTTTTCAAAATTTCAAAAAACGATGGGCTATAACCCATGTTTTTTTTTTTCTTCATTTTTTTCAAAACCTCAAAAATGATGAAAAACGGCGTGCTATAGTATGCCGTACGGTATGGGCTATAGCCCATGTTAAAAAATGATGAAAAACGAGGTTAACTTTTTTTTTCAAAATTTCAAAAAACGATGGGCTATAACCCATGTTTTTTTTTTTTCATTTTTTTCAAAACCTCAAAAATGATGAAAAACGGCGTGCTATAGTATGCCGTACGGTATGGGCTATAGCCCATGTTCAAAAATGATGAAAAACGAGGTTAACTTTTTTTTTCAAAATTTCAAAAAACAATGGGCTATAACCCATGTTTTTTTTTTCTTCATTTTTTTCAAAACCTCAAAAATGATGAAAAACGGCGTGCTATAGTATGCCGTACGGTATGGGCTATAGCCCATGTTCAGAAATGATGAAAAACGAGGTTAACTTTTTTTTTCAAAATTTCAAAAAAACGATGGGCTATAACCCATGTTTTTTTTTTTTTTTTTTTTTTTTTCAAAACCTCAAAAATGATGAAAAACGGCGTGCTATAGTATGCCGTACGGTATGGGCTATAGCCCATGTTCAGAAATGATGAAAAACGAGGTTAACTTTTATTTTTCAAAATTTCAAAAAACGATGGGCTATAACCCATGTTTTGTTTTTTTTTCATTTTTTTCAAAACCTCAAAAATGATTAAAAACGGCGTGCTATAGTATGCCGTACGGTATGGGCTATAGCCCATGCTCAAAAATGATGAAAAACGAGGTTAACTTTTTTTTTCAAAATTTCAAAAAACGATGGGCTATAACCCATGTTTTTTTTTTCTTCATTTTATTCAAAACCTCAAAAATGATGAAAAACGGCGTGCCGTACCATGCCGTACGGTATGGGCTATAGCCCATGTTCAAAATTGATGAAAAACGAGGTTAACTTTTTTTTTCAAAATTTCAAAAAACGATGGGCTATAACCCATGTTTTTTTTTTCTTCATTTTTTTCAAAACCTCAAAAATGATGAAAAACGGCGTGCTATAGTATGCCGTACGGTATGGGCTATAGCCCATGTTCAGAAATTATGAAAAATGAGGTTAACTTTTTTTTTCAAAATTTCAAAAAACGATGGGCTATAACCCATGTTTTTTTTTTTCTTCATTTTTTTCAAAACCTCAAAAATGATTAAAAACGGCGTGCTATAGTATGCCGTACGGTATGGGCTATAGCCCATGCTCAAAAATGATGAAAAACGAGGTTAACTTTTTTTTTCAAAATTTCAAAAAACGATGGGCTATAACCCATGTTTTTTTTTTTCTTCATTTTTTTCAAAACCTCAAAAATGATGAAAAACGGCGTGCTATAGTATGCCGTACGGTATGGGCTATAGCCCATGTTCAAAAATGATGAAAAACGAGGTTAACTTTTTTTTTCAAAATTTCAAAAAACGATGGGCTATAACCCATGTTTTTTTTTTTCTTCATTTTTTTCAAAACCTCAAAAATGATTAAAAACGGCGTGCTATAGTATGCCGTACGGTATGGGCTATAGCCCATGTTAAAAAATGATGAAAAACGAGGTTAACTTTTTTTTTCAAATTTTCAAAAAACGATGGGCTATAACCCATGTTTTTTTTTTTTTTCATTTTTTTCAAAACCTCAAAAATGATGAAAAACGGCGTGCTATAGTATGCCGTACGGTATGGGCTATAGCCCATGTTCAAAAATGATGAAAAACGAGGTTAACTTTTTTTTTCAAAATTTCAAAAAACGATGGGCTATAACCCATGTTTTTTTTTTCTTCATTTTTTTCAAAACCTCAAAAATGATGAAAAACGGCGTGCTATAGTATGCCGTACGGTATGGGCTATAGCCCATGTTCAGAAATGATGAAAAACGAGGTTAACTTTTTTTTTCAAAATTTCAAAAAACGATGGGCTATAACCCATGTTTTTTTTTTTTCTTCATTTTTTTCAAAACCTCAAAAATGATTAAAAACGGCGTGCTATAGTATGCCGTACGGTATGGGCTATAGCCCATGTTCAAAAATGATGAAAAACGAGGTTAATTTTCTTTTTCAAAATTTCAAAAAACGATGGGCTATAACCCATGTTTTTTTTTCTCTTCATTTTTTTCAAAACCTCAAAAATGATGAAAAACGGCGTGCTATAGTATGCCGTACGGTATGGGCTATAGCCCATGTTCAAAAATGATGAAAAACGAGGTTAACTTTTTTTTTCAAAATTTCAAAAAACGATGGGCTATAACCCATGTTTTTTTTTTTCTTCATTTTTTTCAAAACCTCAAAAATGATTAAAAACGGCGTGCTATAGTATGCCGTACGGTATGGGCTATAGCCCATGTTCAAAAATGATGAAAAACGAGGTTAACTTTTTTTTTCAAAACTTCAAAAAACGATGGGCTATAACCCATGTTTTTTTTTTCTTCATTTTTTTCAAAACATCAAAAATGATGAAAAACGGCGTGCTATAGTATGCCGTACGGTATGGGCTATAGCCCATGTTCAGAAATGATGAAAAACGAGGTTAACTTTTTTTTTCAAAATTTCAAAAAACGATGGGCTATAACCCATGTTTTTTTTTTTTCTTCATTTTTTTCAAAACCTCAAAAATGATTAAAAACGGCGTGCTATAGTATGCCGTACGGTATGGGCTATAGCCCATGCTCAAAAATGATGAAAAACGAGGTTAACTTTTTTTTTCAAAATTTCAAAAAACGATGGGCTATAACCCATGTTTTTTTTTTTCTTCATTTTTTTCAAAACCTCAAAAATGATGAAAAACGGCGTGCTATAGTATGCCGTACGGTATGGGCTATAGCCATAGGAGGCCTTAAATATGTTTCACCAGTTTCAATTGAAACGGGCCTCCACCCTCAGGGGGCCTCAACAAAATAATGATGTCATAGGTATGTGGGCCTGTGGGGGCCTCATATTTGGTCTTGAAATGGGCCTCCAGATTTCTAAGGCCGCCCCTGAGAACACACAAACACACCAAGCTGGCCATACGTGTGGAAGACCCATAGATCCATAGATCCATAGACCCCAAGGTAGCCGCAATGAAGTAATACATATAGCAATATAGTTCAAAGGTTGCACTAATTGGCGTCGTTAAGGCGTGCATGGCAACAGTTTGTGTCTCGTGTGATTTCACACCAGAAGATATAAGATGATGCACCGTGTTGAAAATGACTGTAGAGTAGACGTCAGACAGACAGACAGACAGACAGACAGAACGACAGACAGACAGACAGACAGACAGACAGACAGACAGACAGACAGACAGACAGACAGACAGACAGAGTGATGTTGTGTTGGACTGTTTCTAAAGCAGGAGGACCAAAGCGAGCCGGTCATGCTGCTGTAGCAGTGAGGAACAAACTGTATTCCTTTGGAGGCTACTGTGGTGGAGGGACCTTCATCAACATGGAACAGATGGATGTCCATGTCTTCAACACAGTGTCTTTATGCTGGAAGAAGTTACCTCCAGTGGAACCAGGAAGAGGAGACGGTCACCTTGAGGTTCCATCCAGGCGCCGGGGCCACACAGCTGTGTTGGTTGAAGATACAGTCTACATCTGGGGAGGGGATCTTAACTGCAATGTGCTTTATGCATTTGATGTTGACTCCCACAGATGGTTCCAACCCAGGGTTTCTGGGACTGTTCCAGAGGGGAGGAGCTTCCACTCAGCCTGTGTGTTGGAGAAGGTCATGTTTATCCATGGAGGAGACAGCAAGCAGACATTCTACACTAATGACATGTACAAGTTGGACACCAGCACAATGGTCTGGACTTTAATTAACACCAGAGGAACTCCACCTCCTGCTTCATGGTTTCACTCTGACACCATCATTGGGACAAAGATGTTTGTATTTGGGGGTAGGTCCCAGCAACACCCCCAAACCGGCTACAACACCATCAGAGTGTTTGACACAGAGACCAACGTCTGGCTGGACACACCTTCTGCCCAACTTCTACCAAAAGGACGCTGGTATCATTCAGCATTTACCTACAATGGAGAGCTGTACATATTTGGTGGCTGGAACGGTAACCAGAGTATCAATGATGTGTGGAAATTCAGTCCAGAGACCTTCTCCTGGAAGAAGGTTGAGCCAAAGGGGAAAGGACCATGTCCATGTCCAATGCGTATGTGCTGTTGCATTGTGGGAGATCGTATCATCCTCTTTGGAGGACACAAAGGAGAGCTGTTCATCTTAGACTTGAGTCCTAGTCTTAAGACGTTATGTAAGCTAGAAGTTATTCAGTACGCTCTGGACCAATCAGAACTCCCACACGACATCAGGTGGGAACTGGCAGCCATGGCAACCAACGACAACAGACGACAACAATAACAACAACCGAGACCACATTCCAGACGAAGGAACAGCAGAAAGATCAAGAAATGATGGATCAACATCTCATCCCACCTGATGGTGAGCCACCTCTCAGCATCTCTTACTGAGATTCAAACCTCAGGAGACTCCTTCTCTCCAGACAGGCTCTCTAACCATTCAGCTAGGCATGAAACAATGACAATTGTTCTGTCCAACACAATGCGGTGGAAACACAAACCTGTGTCTGTATGTTCCAAACTGAACACGGTGGAACTCTCTTTATTTCTATGATCTTTTTTTTTATTTAAAGGACCAAGCAGTCCTGAAATGACTTGGTCCTATATTGTTATTGTTAGGTTTTTTTTTCCTTCTCCTTTTGCCAAAAAAATAATAATCGCGAAACTCGGCCTACAGAAAAAACAAAAATCTTAAAGACTATCTGGTACACAGCAAGCTAAAAGGAATCAACACACCAGCACGCCAGAGACCAGAATACTTCAAACCCAAACAAATAGTTAAAAATATAACTACAAACGCATGTTGGAGATTAAACAACAGATAACAGCCAGCACCAGCAACTGTGTTTATTTAATCACATGTGAAAAATGTGGCTTACAATATGTCGGAGAAACGAGTAAAACAATAGCTGCAAGGCTGAGACAACACAAATACAATATTAATAATGCAAAAAAGACAACTACAAGGATTGTTCAACATTACACATGGCATTGAAGCTCTAAAAGTATCTGGACTTCAACACAATCCCAACTGGACAGTATAGGACAAAGACGTTTTAATTATTAAGAACCTCAACACGGATTTTCCTGGAGGTTTAAACATGCCAAAATATTAGACAAGTTGTTTTGATTTTGTACCAAAACTCCACAGCCATATACATGCTAAACACAGCCAACAATCAATGGGAATCAGACTTTGAATATAGGGGACAAATTAGCACATTCCACACCAAGCCAACCTGGGACACGAAGCAAGAGTGTACAGTGCACTGAAGTCCCCTCAGTCAACCCCCGCCACTCACTCACTCACTCACTCACTCACTCACACTCTATGTCTCTCTCTCTCTCTCACTCTCTCTCTCTCTCTCTCTGTCTCTCTCTGTCTGTCTCTCTGTCTCTCTCTCTCTGTGTCTCTGTGTCTCTGTGTCTCTCTCTCTCTGTCTCTCTCTCTCTCTCTCTCTCTCTCTCTCTCTCTCTCTCTCTCTCTCTCTCTCTCTCTCTCTCTCTCTCTCTCTCTCTCTCATTAACATGTTAATGTTAAGTTAGTAAAGTTACACCTATTCTATGTAAATAACATCGTAAAATGTGCAGCATTGGGAGGTAAAGGGGAGACACTTTAATTGTGAAGGGACGACAGGATGAGGAAAGGTGTTGTTGCTAATTGTCGAGAGTAATGGCTGCGTGTGATATTGAACAGTCAAACTATTCTTATCAACATACGGCTGTATCAACAAAAGAATAATGTCATAGGTATATGGGGGCCTCATATTTGGTCTTGAAACGGGCCTCCAGATTCCTAAGGCCGCCCCTGGCTATAGCCCATGTTCAAAAATGATGAAAAACGAGGTTAACTTTTTTTTTCAAAATTTCAAAAAACGATGGGCTATAACCCATGTTTTTTTTTTCTTCATTTTTTTCAAAACCTCAAAAATGATTAAAAACGGCGTGCTATAGTATGCCGTACGGTATGGGCTATAGCCCATGCTCAAAAATGATGAAAAACGAGGTTAACTTTTTTTTTCAAAATATCAAAAAACGATGGGCTATAACCCATGTTTTTTTTTTTCTTCATTTTTTTCAAAACCTCAAAAATGATGAAAAACGGCGTGCTATAGTATGCCGTACGGTATGGGCTATAGCCCATGTTCAAAAATGATGAAAAACGAGGTTAACTTTTTTTTTCAAAATTTAAAAAAACGATGGGCTATAACCCATGTTTTTTTTTTTCTTCATTTTTTTCAAAACCTCAAAAATGATGAGAAACGGCGTGCTATAGTATGCCGTACGGTATGGGCTATAGCCCATGTTCAAAAATGATGAAAAACGAGGTTAACTTTTTTTTTTCAAAATTTCAAAAAACGATGGGCTATAACCCATGTTTTTTTTTTTCTTCATTTTTTTCAAAACCTCAAAAATGATTAAAAACGGCGTGCTATAGTATGCCGTACGGTATGGGCTATAGCCCATGTTAAAAAATGATGAAAAACGAGGTTAACTTTTTTTTTCAAAATTTCAAAAAACGATGGGCTATAACCCATGTTTTTGTTTTTTTTCATTTTTTTCAAAACCTCAAAAATGATGAAAAACGGCGTGCTATAGTATGCCGTACGGTATGGGCTATAGCCCATGTTCAAAAATGATGAAAAACGAGGTTAACTTTTTTTTTCAAAATTTCAAAAAACGATGGGCTATAACCCATGTTTTTTTTTCTTCATTTTTTTCAAAACCTCAAAAATGATGAAAAACCGTGCTATAGTATGCCGTACGGTATGGGCTATAGCCCATGTTCAGAAATGATGAAAAACGAGGTTAACTTTTTTTTTCAAAATTTCAAAAAACGATGGGCTATAACCCATGTTTTTTTTTTTTCTTCATTTTTTTCAAAACCTCAAAAATGATTAAAAACGGCGTGCTATAGTATGCCGTACGGTATGGGCTATAGCCCATGCTCAAAAATGATGAAAAACGAGGTTAACTTTTTTTTTCAAAATTTCAAAAAACGATGGGCTATAACCCATGTTTTTTTTTTTCTTCATTTTTTTCAAAACCTCAAAAATGATGAAAAACGGCGTGCTATAGTATGCCGTACGGTATGGGCTATAGCCCATGTTCAAAAATGATGAAAAACGAGGTTAACTTTTTTTTTCAAAATTTCAAAAAACGATGGGCTATAACCCATGTTTTTTTTTTTCTTCATTTTTTTCAAAACCTCAAAAATGATTAAAAACGGCGTGCTATAGTATGCCGTACGGTATGGGCTATAGCCCATGCTCAAAAATGATGAAAAACGAGGTTAACTTTTTTTTTCAAAATTTCAAAAAACGATGGGCTATAACCCATGTTTTTTTTTTTCTTCATTTTTTTCAAAACCTCAAAAATGATGAAAAACGGCGTGCTATAGTATGCCGTACGGTATGGGCTATAGCCCATGTTCAAAAATGATGAAAAACGAGGTTAATTTTTTTTTCAAAATTTCAAAAAACGATGGGCTATAACCCATGTTTTTTTTTTTCTTCATTTTTTTCAAAACCTCAAAAATGATGAGAAACGGCGTGCTATAGTATGCCGTACGGTATGGGCTATAGCCCATGTTCAAAAATGATGAAAAACGAGGTTAACTTTTTTTTTCAAAATTTCAAAAAACGATGGGCTATAACCCATGTTTTTTTTTTTCTTCATTTTTTTCAAAACCTCAAAAATGATTAAAAACGGCGTGCTATAGTATGCCGTACGGTATGGGCTATAGCCCATGTTAAAAAATGATGAAAAACGAGGTTAACTTTTTTTTTCAAAATTTCAAAAAACGATGGGCTATAACCCATGTTTTTTTTTTTTCTTCATTTTTTTCAAAACCTCAAAAATGATTAAAAACGGCGTGCTATAGTATGCCGTACGGTATGGGCTATAGCCCATGCTCAAAAATGATGAAAAACGAGGTTAACTTTTTTTTTCAAAATTTCAAAAAACGATGGGCTATAACCCATGTTTTTTTTTTTCTTCATTTTTTTCAAAACCTCAAAAATGATGAAAAAACGGCGTGCTATAGTATGCCGTACGGTATGGGCTATAGCCCATGCTCAAAAATGATGAAAAACGAGGTTAACTTTTTTTTTCAAAATTTCAAAAAACGATGGGCTATAACCCATGTTTTTTTTTCTTCATTTTTTTCAAAACCTCAAAAATGATGAAAAACCGTGCTATAGTATGCCGTACGGTATGGGCTATAGCCCATGTTCAGAAATGATGAAAAACGAGGTTAACTTTTTTTTTCAAAATTTCAAAAAACGATGGGCTATAACCCATGTTTTTTTTTTTTCTTCATTTTTTTCAAAACCTCAAAAATGATTAAAAACGGCGTGCTATAGTATGCCGTACGGTATGGGCTATAGCCCATGCTCAAAAATGATGAAAAACGAGGTTAACTTTTTTTTTCAAAATTTCAAAAAACGATGGGCTATAACCCATGTTTTTTTTTTTCTTCATTTTTTTCAAAACCTCAAAAATGATGAAAAACGGCGTGCTATAGTATGCCGTACGGTATGGGC
Organism: Protomyctophum parallelum; assembly: GCF_964188405.1. Taxonomy (NCBI): domain Eukaryota; kingdom Metazoa; phylum Chordata; class Actinopteri; order Myctophiformes; family Myctophidae; genus Protomyctophum; species Protomyctophum parallelum. Next base: position 16,348,427 of record NC_139699.1, read on the forward strand.
TATAGCCCATGTTCAAAAATGATGAAAAACGAGGTTAACTTTTTTTTTCAAAATTTCAAAAAACGATGGGCTATAACCCATGTTTTTTTTTTTCTTCATTTTTTTCAAAACCTCAAAAATGATTAAAAACGGCGTGCTATAGTATGCCGTACGGTATGGGCTATAGCCCATGCTCAAAAATGATGAAAAACGAGGTTAACTTTTTTTTTCAAAATTTCAAAAAACGATGGGCTATAACCCATGTTTTTTTTTTTCTTCATTTTTTTCAAAACCTCAAAAATGATGAAAAACGGCGTGCTATAGTATGCCGTACGGTATGGGCTATAGCCCATGTTCAAAAATGATGAAAAACGAGGTTAATTTTTTTTTCAAAATTTCAAAAAACGATGGGCTATAACCCATGTTTTTTTTTTTCTTCATTTTTTTCAAAACCTCAAAAATGATGAGAAACGGCGTGCTATAGTATGCCGTACGGTATGGGCTATAGCCCATGTTCAAAAATGATGAAAAACGAGGTTAACTTTTTTTTTCAAAATTTCAAAAAACGATGGGCTATAACCCATGTTTTTTTTTTTCTTCATTTTTTTCAAAACCTCAAAAATGATTAAAAACGGCGTGCTATAGTATGCCGTACGGTATGGGCTATAGCCCATGTTAAAAAATGATGAAAAACGAGGTTAACTTTTTTTTTCAAAATTTCAAAAAACGATGGGCTATAACCCATGTTTTTTTTTTTTCTTCATTTTTTTCAAAACCTCAAAAATGATTAAAAACGGCGTGCTATAGTATGCCGTACGGTATGGGCTATAGCCCATGCTCAAAAATGATGAAAAACGAGGTTAACTTTTTTTTTCAAAATTTCAAAAAACGATGGGCTATAACCCATGTTTTTTTTTTTCTTCATTTTTTTCAAAACCTCAAAAATGATGAAAAACGGCGTGCTATAGTATGCCGTACGGTATGGGCTATAGCCCATGTTAAAAAATGATGAAAAACGAGGTTAACTTTTTTTTTCAAAATTTCAAAAAACGATGGGCTATAACCCATGTTTTTTTTTTTCTTCATTTTTTTCAAAACCTCAAAAATGATTAAAAACGGCGTGCTATAGTATGCCGTACGGTATGGGCTATAGCCCATGTTCAAAAATGATGAAAAACGAGGTTAACTTTTTTTTTCAAAATTTCAAAAAACGATGGGCTATAACCCATGTTTTTTTTTTTCTTCATTTTTTTCAAAACCTCAAAAATGATGAAAAACGGCGTGCTATAGTATGCCGTACGGTATGGGCTATAGCCCATGTTAAAAAATGATGAAAAACGAGGTTAACTTTTTTTTTCAAAATTTCAAAAAACGATGGGCTATAACCCATGTTTTTTTTTTTTTTCATTTTTTTCAAAACCTCGAAAATGATGAAAAACGGCGTGCTATAGTATGCCGTACGGTATGGGCTATAGCCCATGTTCAAAAATGATGAAAAACGAGGTTAACTTTTTTTTTCAAAATTTCAAAAAAAGATGGGCTATAACCCATGTTTTTTTTTTCTTCATTTTTTTCAAAACCTCAAAAATGATGAAAAACGGCGTGCTATAGTATGCCGTACGGTATGGGCTATAGCCCATGTTCAGAAATGATGAAAAACGAGGTTAACTTTTTTTTTCAAAATTTCAAAAAACGATGGGCTATAACCCATGTTTTTTTTTTTTCTTCATTTTTTTCAAAACCTCAAAAATGATTAAAAACGGCATGCTATAGTATGCCGTACGGTATGGGCTATAGCCCATGCTCAAAAATGATGAAAAACGAGGTTAACTTTTTTTTTCAAAATTTCAAAAAACGATGGGCTATAACCCATGTTTTTTTTTTTCTTCATTTTTTTCAAAACCTCAAAAATGATGAAAAACGGCGTGCTATAGTATGCCGTACGGTATGGGCTGTAGCCCATGTTCAAAAATGATGAAAAACGAGGTTAACTTTTTTTTTCAAAATTTCAAAAAACGATGGGCTATAACCCATGTTTTTTTTTTTCTTCATTTTTTTCAAAACCTCAAAAATGATTAAAAACGGCGTGCTATAGTATGCCGTACGGTATGGGCTATAGCCCATGCTCAAAAATGATGAAAAACGAGGTTAACTTTTTTTTTCAAAATTTCAAAAAACGATGGGCTATAACCCATGTTTTTTTTTTTCTTCATTTTTTTCAAAACCTCAAAAATGATGAAAAACGGCGTGCTATAGTATGCCGTACGGTATGGGCTATAGCCCATGTTAAAAAATGATGAAAAACGAGGTTAACTTTTTTTTTCAAAATTTCAAAAAACGATGGGCTATAACCCATGTTTTTTTTTTTCTTCATTTTTTTCAAAACCTCAAAAATGATTAAAAACGGCGTGCTATAGTATGCCGTACGGTATGGGCTATAGCCCATGTTCAAAAATGATGAAAAACGAGGTTAACTTTTTTTTTCAAAATTTCAAAAAACGATGGGCTATAACCCATGTTTTTTTTTTTCTTCATTTTTTTCAAAACCTCAAAAATGATGAAAAACGGCGTGCTATAGTATGCCGTACGGTATGGGCTATAGCCCATGTTAAAAAATGATGAAAAACGAGGTTAACTTTTTTTTTCAAAATTTCAAAAAACGATGGGCTATAACCCATGTTTTTTTTTTTTTTTCATTTTTTTCAAAACCTCGAAAATGATGAAAAACGGCGTGCTATAGTATGCCGTACGGTATGGGCTATAGCCCATGTTCAAAAATGATGAAAAACGAGGTTAACTTTTTTTTTCAAAATTTCAAAAAAAGATGGGCTATAACCCATGTTTTTTTTTTCTTCATTTTTTTCAAAACCTCAAAAATGATGAAAAACGGCGTGCTATAGTATGCCGTACGGTATGGGCTATAGCCCATGTTCAGAAATGATGAAAAACGAGGTTAACTTTTTTTTTCAAAATTTCAAAAAACGATGTTTTTTTTTTTTTCTTCATTTTTTTCAAAACCTCAAAAATGATTAAAAACGGCATGCTATAGTATGCCGTACGGTATGGGCTATAGCCCATGCTCAAAAATGATGAAAAACGAGGTTAAACTTTTTTTTTCAAAATTTCAAAAAACGATGGGCTATAACCCATGTTTTTTTTTTTCTTCATTTTTTTCAAAACCTCAAAAATGATGAAAAACGGCGTGCTATAGTATGCCGTACGGTATGGGCTATAGCCCATGTTCAAAAATGATGAAAAACGAGGTTAACTTTTTTTTCAAAATTTCAAAAAACGATGGGCTATAACCCATGTTTTTTTTTTTCTTCATTTTTTTCAAAACCTCAAAAATGATTAAAAACGGCGTGCTATAGTATGCCGTACGGTATGGGCTATAGCCCATGCTCAAAAATGATGAAAAACGAGGTTAACTTTTTTTTTCAAAATTTCAAAAAACGATGGGCTATAACCCATGTTTTTTTTTTTCTTCATTTTTTTCAAAACCTCAAAAATGATGAAAAACGGCGTGCTATAGTATGCCGTACGGTATGGGCTATAGCCCATGTTCAAAAATGATGAAAAACGAGGTTAACTTTTTTTTTCAAAATTTCAAAAAACGATGGGCTATAACCCATGTTTTTTTTTTTCTTATTTTTTTCAAAACCTCAAAAATGATTAAAAACGGCGTGCTATAGTATGCCGTACGGTATGGGCTATAGCCCATGCTCAAAAATGATGAAAAACGAGGTTAACTTTTTTTTTCAAAATTTCAAAAAACGATGGGCTATAACCCATGTTTTTTTTTTTCTTCATTTTTTTCAAAACCTCACAAAATGATGAAAAACGGCGTGCTATAGTATGCCGTACGGTATGGGCTATAGCCCATGTTCAAAAATGATGAAAAACGAGGTTAACTTTTTTTTTCAAAATTTCAAAAAACGATGGGCTATAACCCATGTTTTTTTTTTTCTTCATTTTTTTCAAAACCTCAAAAATGATTAAAAACGGCGTGCTATAGTATGCCGTACGGTATGGGCTATAGCCCATGCTCAAAAATGATGAAAAACGAGGTTAACTTTTTTTTTCAAAATTTCAAAAAACGATGGGCTATAACCCATGTTTTTTTTTTTCTTCATTTTTTTCAAAACCTCAAAAATGATGAAAAACGGCGTGCTATAGTATGCCGTACGGTATGGGCTATAGCCCATGTTCAAAAATGATGAAAAACGAGGTTAACTTTTTTTTTCAAAATTTCAAAAAAAGATGGGCTATAACCCATGTTTTTTTTTTCTTCATTTTTTTCAAAACCTCAAAAATGATGAAAAACGGCGTGCTATAGTATGCCGTACGGTATGGGCTATAGCCCATGTTCAGAAATGATGAAAAACGAGGTTAACTTTTTTTTTCAAAATTTCAAAAAACGATGGGCTATAACCCATGTTTTTTTTTTTCTTCATTTTTTTCAAAACCTCAAAAATGATGAAAAACGGCGTGCTATAGTATGCCGTACGGTATGGGCTATAGCCCATGTTAAAAAATGATGAAAAACGAGGTTAACTTTTTTTTTCAAAATTTCAAAAAACGATGGGCTATAACCCATGTTTTTTTTTTTTTTCATTTTTTTCAAAACCTCGAAAATGATGAAAAACGGCGTGCTATAGTATGCCGTACGGTATGGGCTATAGCCCATGTTCAAAAATGATGAAAAACGAGGTTAACTTTTTTTTTCAAAATTTCAAAAAAAGATGGGCTATAACCCATGTTTTTTTTTTCTTCATTTTTTTCAAAACCTCAAAAATGATGAAAAACGGCGTGCTATAGTATGCCGTACGGTATGGGCTATAGCCCATGTTCAGAAATGATGAAAAACGAGGTTAACTTTTTTTTTCAAAATTTCAAAAAACGATGTTTTTTTTTTTTCTTCATTTTTTTCAAAACCTCAAAAATGATTAAAAACGGCATGCTATAGTATGCCGTACGGTATGGGCTATAGCCCATGCTCAAAAATGATGAAAAACGAGGTTAACTTTTTTTTTCAAAATTTCAAAAAACGATGGGCTATAACCCATGTTTTTTTTTTTCTTCATTTTTTTCAAAACCTCAAAAATGATGAAAAACGGCGTGCTATAGTATGCCGTACGGTATGGGCTATAGCCCATGTTCAAAAATGATGAAAAACGAGGTTAACTTTTTTTTTCAAAATTTCAAAAAACGATGGGCTATAACCCATGTTTTTTTTTTTCTTCATTTTTTTCAAAACCTCAAAAATGATTAAAAACGGCGTGCTATAGTATGCCGTACGGTATGGGCTATAGCCCATGCTCAAAAATGATGAAAAACGAGGTTAACTTTTTTTTTCAAAATTTCAAAAAACGATGGGCTATAACCCATGTTTTTTTTTTTCTTCATTTTTTTCAAAACCTCAAAAATGATGAAAAACGGCGTGCTATAGTATGCCGTACGGTATGGGCTATAGCCCATGTTCAAAAATGATGAAAAACGAGGTTAACTTTTTTTTTCAAAATTTCAAAAAACGATGGGCTATAACCCATGTTTTTTTTTTTCTTCATTTTTTTCAAAACCTCAAAAATGATTAAAAACGGCGTGCTATAGTATGCCGTACGGTATGGGCTATAGCCCATGCTCAAAAATGATGAAAAACGAGGTTAACTTTTTTTTTCAAAATTTCAAAAAACGATGGGCTATAACCCATGTTTTTTTTTTTCTTCATTTTTTTCAAAACCTCAAAAATGATGAAAAACGGCGTGCTATAGTATGCCGTACGGTATGGGCTATAGCCCATGTTCAAAAATGATGAAAAACGAGGTTAACTTTTTTTTTCAAAATTTCAAAAAACGATGGGCTATAACCCATGTTTTTTTTTTTCTTCATTTTTTTCAAAACCTCAAAAATGATTAAAAACGGCGTGCTATAGTATGCCGTACGGTATGGGCTATAGCCCATGCTCAAAAATGATGAAAAACGAGGTTAACTTTTTTTTTCAAAATTTCAAAAAACGATGGGCTATAACCCATGTTTTTTTTTTTCTTCATTTTTTTCAAAACCTCAAAAATGATGAAAAACGGCGTGCTATAGTATGCCGTACGGTATGGGCTATAGCCCATGTTCAAAAATGATGAAAAACGAGGTTAACTTTTTTTTTCAAAATTTCAAAAAAAGATGGGCTATAACCCATGTTTTTTTTTTCTTCATTTTTTTCAAAACCTCAAAAATGATGAAAAACGGCGTGCTATAGTATGCCGTACGGTATGGGCTATAGCCCATGTTCAGAAATGATGAAAAACGAGGTTAACTTTTTTTTTCAAAATTTCAAAAAACGATGGGCTATAACCCATGTTTTTTTTTTTTCTTCATTTTTTTCAAAACCTCAAAAATGATTAAAAACGGCATGCTATAGTATGCCGTACGGTATGGGCTATAGCCCATGCTCAAAACTGATGAAAAACGAGGTTAACTTTTTTTTTCAAAATTTCAAAAAACGATGGGCTATAACCCATGTTTTTTTTTTTCTTCATTTTTTCAAAACCTCAAAAATGATGAAAAACGGCGTGCTATAGTATGCCGTACGGTATGGGCTATAGCCCATGTTCAAAAATGATGAAAAACGAGGTTAACTTTTTTTTTCAAAATTTCAAAAAACGATGGGCTATAACCCATGTTTTTTTTTTTCTTCATTTTTTTCAAAACCTCAAAAATGATGAAAAACGGCGTGCTATAGTATGCCGTACGGTATGGGCTATAGCCCATGTTCAAAAATGATGAAAAACGAGGTTAACTTTTTTTTTCAAAATTTCAAAAAAAGATGGGCTATAACCCATGTTTTTTTTTTCTTCATTTTTTTCAAAACCTCAAAAATGATGAAAAACGGCGTGCTATAGTATGCCGTACGGTATGGGCTATAGCCCATGTTCAGAAATGATGAAAAACGAGGTTAACTTTTTTTTTCAAAATTTCAAAAAACGATGGGCTATAACCCATGTTTTTTTTTTTTCTTCATTTTTTTCAAAACCTCAAAAATGATTAAAAACGGCATGCTATAGTATGCCGTACGGTATGGGCTATAGCCCATGCTCAAAACTGATGAAAAACGAGGTTAACTTTTTTTTTCAAAATTTCAAAAAACGATGGGCTATAACCCATGTTTTTTTTTTTCTTCATTTTTTTCAAAACCTCAAAAATGATGAAAAACGGCGTGCTATAGTATGCCGTACGGTATGGGCTATAGCCCATGTTCAAAAATGATGAAAAACGAGGTTAACTTTTTTTTTCAAAATTTCAAAAAACGATGGGCTATAACCCATGTTTTTTTTTTTCTTCATTTTTTTCAAAACCTCAAAAATGATTAAAAACGGCGTGCTATAGTATGCCGTACGGTATGGGCTATAGCCCATGCTCAAAAATGATGAAAAACGAGGTTAACTTTTTTTTTCAAAATTTCAAAAAACGATGGGCTATAACCCATGTTTTTTTTTTTCTTCATTTTTTTCAAAACCTCAAAAATGATGAAAAACGGCGTGCTATAGTATGCCGTACGGTATGGGCTATAGCCCATGTTCAAAAATGATGAAAAACGAGGTTAACTTTTTTTTTCAAAATTTCAAAAAACGATGGGCTATAACCCATGTTTTTTTTTTTCTTCATTTTTTTCAAAACCTCAAAAATGATTAAAAACGGCGTGCTATAGTATGCCGTACGGTATGGGCTATAGCCCATGCTCAAAAATGATGAAAAACGAGGTTAACTTTTTTTTTCAAAATTTCAAAAAACGATGGGCTATAACCCATGTTTTTTTTTTTCTTCATTTTTTTCAAAACCTCAAAAATGATGAAAAACGGCGTGCTATAGTATGCCGTACGGTATGGGCTATAGCCCATGTTCAAAAATGATGAAAAACGAGGTTAACTTTTTTTTTCAAAATTTCAAAAAACGATGGGCTATAACCCATGTTTTTTTTTTTCTTCATTTTTTTCAAAACCTCAAAAATGATTAAAAACGGCGTGCTATAGTATGCCGTACGGTATGGGCTATAGCCCATGCTCAAAAATGATGAAAAACGAGGTTAACTTTTTTTTTCAAAATTTCAAAAAACGATGGGCTATAACCCATGTTTTTTTTTTTCTTCATTTTTTTCAAAACCTCAAAAATGATGAAAAACGGCGTGCTATAGTATGCCGTACGGTATGGGCTATAGCCCATGTTCAAAAATGATGAAAAACGAGGTTAACTTTTTTTTTCAAAATTTCAAAAAACGATGGGCTATAACCCATGTTTTTTTTTTTCTTCATTTTTTTCAAAACCTCAAAAATGATTAAAAACGGCGTGCTATAGTATGCCGTACGGTATGGGCTATAGCCCATGCTCAAAAATGATGAAAAACTAGGTTAACTTTTTTTTTCAAAATTTCAAAAAACGATGGGCTATAACCCATGTTTTTTTTTTTCTTCATTTTTTTCAAAACCTCAAAAATGATGAAAAACGGCGTGCTATAGTATGCCGTACGGTATGGGCTATAGCCCATGTTCAAAAATGATGAAAAACGAGGTTAACTTTTTTTTTCAAAATTTCAAAAAACGATGGGCTATAACCCATGTTTTTTTTTTTCTTCATTTTTTTCAAAACCTCAAAAATGATGAAAAACGGCGTGCTATAGTATGCCGTACGGTATGGGCTATAGCCCATGTTCAAAAATGATGAAAAACGAGGTTAACTTTTTTTTTTTTCAAAATTTCAAAAAACGATGGGCTATAACCCATGTTTTTTTTTTCTTCATTTTTTTCAAAACCTCAAAAATGATGAAAAACGGCGTGCTATAGTATGCCGTACGGTATGGGCTATAGCCCATGTTCAGAAATGATGAAAAACGAGGTTAACTTTTTTTTTCAAAATTTCAAAAAACGATGGGCTATAACCCATGTTTTTTTTTTTTCTTAATTTTTTTCAAAACCTCAAAAATGATTAAAAACGGCGTGCTATAGTATGCCGTACGGTATGGGCTATAGCCCATGCTCAAAAATGATGAAAAACGAGGTTAACTTTTTTTTTCAAAATTTCAAAAAACGATGGGCTATAACCCATGTTTTTTTTTTCTTCATTTTTTTCAAAACCTCAAAAATGATTAAAAACGGCGTGCTATAGTATGCCGTACGGTATGGGCTATAGCCCATGCTCAAAAATGATGAAAAACGAGGTTAACTTTTTTTTTCAAAATTTCAAAAAACGATGGGCTATAACCCATGTTTTTTTTTTTCTTCATTTTTTTCAAAACCTCAAAAATGATGAAAAACTGCGTGCTATAGTATGCCGTACGGTATGGGCTATAGCCCATGTTCAAAAATGATGAAAAACGAGGTTAACTTTTTTTTTCAAAATTTCAAAAAACGATGGGCTATAACCCATGTTTTTTTTTTCTTCATTTTTTTCAAAACCTCAAAAATGATTAAAAACGGCGTGCTATAGTATGCCGTACGGTATGGGCTATAGCCCATGCTCAAAAATGATGAAAAACGAGGTTAACTTTTTTTTTCAAAATTTCAAAAAACGATGGGCTATAACCCATGTTTTTTTTTTCTTCATTTTTTTCAAAACCTCAAAAATGATTAAAAACGGCGTGCTATAGTATGCCGTACGGTATGGGCTATAGCCCATGTTAAAAAATGATGAAAAACGAGGTTAACATTTCTTTTCAAAATTTCAAAAAACGATGGGCTATAACCCATGTTTTTTTTTTTTTTCATTTTTTTCAAAACCTCAAAAATGATGAAAAACGGCGTGCTATAGTATGCCGTACGGTATGGGCTATAGCCCATGTTCAAAAATGATGAAAAACGAGGTTAACTTTTTTTTTCAAAATTTCCAAAAACGATGGGCTATAACCCATGTTTTTTTTTTCTTCATTTTTTTCAAAACCTCAAAAATGATGAAAAACGGCGTGCTATAGTATGCCGTACGGTATGGGCTATAGCCCATGTTCAGAAATGATGAAAAACGAGGTTAACTTTTTTTTTCAAAATTTCAAAAAACGATGGGCTATAACCCATGTTTTTTTTTTTTCTTCATTTTTTTCAAAACCTCAAAAATGATTAAAAACGGCGTGCTATAGTATGCCGTACGGTATGGGCTATAGCCCATGCTCAAAAATGATGAAAAACGAGGTTAACTTTTTTTTTCAAAATTTCAAAAAACGATGGGGTATAACCCATGTTTTTTTTTTCTTCATTTTTTTCAAAACCTCAAAAATGATTAAAAACGGCGTGCTATAGTATGCCGTACGGTATGGGCTATAGCCCATGCTCAAAAATGATGAAAAACGAGGTTAACTTTTTTTTTCAAAATTTCAAAAAACGATGGGCTATAACCCATGTTTTTTTTTTTCTTCATTTTTTTCAAAACCTCAAAAATGATGAGAAACGGCGTGCTATAGTATGCCGTACGGTATGGGCTATAGCCCATGTTCAAAAATGATGAAAAACGAGGTTAACTTTTTTTTTCAAAATTTCAAAAAACGATGGGCTATAACCCATGTTTTTTTTTTTCTTCATTTTTTTCAAAACCTCAAAAATGATTAAAAACGGCGTGCTATAGTATGCCGTACGGTATGGGCTATAGCCCATGTTAAAAAATGATGAAAAACGAGGTTAACTTTTTTTTTCAAAATTTCAAAAAACGATGGGCTATAACCCATGTTTTTGTTTTTTTTCATTTTTTTCAAAACCTCAAAAATGATGAAAAACGGCGTGCTATAGTATGCCGTACGGTATGGGCTATAGCCCATGTTCAAAAATGATGAAAAACGAGGTTAACTTTTTTTTTCAAAATTTCAAAAAACGATGGGCTATAACCCATGTTTTTTTTTCTTCATTTTTTTCAAAACCTCAAAAATGATGAAAAACCGTGCTATAGTATGCCGTACGGTATGGGCTATAGCCCATGTTCAGAAATGATGAAAAACGAGGTTAACTTTTTTTTTCAAAATTTCAAAAAACGATGGGCTATAACCCATGTTTTTTTTTTTTCTTCATTTTTTTCAAAACCTCAAAAATGATTAAAAACGGCGTGCTATAGTATGCCGTACGGTATGGGCTATAGCCCATGCTCAAAAATGATGAAAAACGAGGTTAACTTTTTTTTTCAAAATTTCAAAAAACGATGGGCTATAACCCATGTTTTTTTTTTTCTTCATTTTTTTCAAAACCTCAAAAATGATGAAAAACGGCGTGCTATAGTATGCCGTACGGTATGGGCTATAGCCCATGTTCAAAAATGATGAAAAACGAGGTTAATTTTTTTTTCAAAATTTCAAAAAACGATGGGCTATAACCCATGTTTTTTTTTTTCTTCATTTTTTTCAAAACCTCAAAAATGATGAGAAACGGCGTGCTATAGTATGCCGTACGGTATGGGCTATAGCCCATGTTCAAAAATGATGAAAAACGAGGTTAACTTTTTTTTTCAAAATTTCAAAAAACGATGGGCTATAACCCATGTTTTTTTTTTTCTTCATTTTTTTCAAAACCTCAAAAATGATTAAAAACGGCGTGCTATAGTATGCCGTACGGTATGGGCTATAGCCCATGTTAAAAAATGATGAAAAACGAGGTTAACTTTTTTTTTCAAAATTTCAAAAAACGATGGGCTATAACCCATGTTTTTTTTTTTTCTTCATTTTTTTCAAAACCTCAAAAATGATTAAAAACGGCGTGCTATAGTATGCCGTACGGTATGGGCTATAGCCCATGCTCAAAAATGATGAAAAACGAGGTTAACTTTTTTTTTCAAAATTTCAAAAAACGATGGGCTATAACCCATGTTTTTTTTTTTCTTCATTTTTTTCAAAACCTCAAAAATGATGAAAAACGGCGTGCTATAGTATGCCGTACGGTATGGGCTATAGCCCATGTTAAAAAATGATGAAAAACGAGGTTAACTTTTTTTTTCAAAATTTCAAAAAACGATGGGCTATAACCCATGTTTTTTTTTTTCTTCATTTTTTTCAAAACCTCAAAAATGATTAAAAACGGCGTGCTATAGTATGCCGTACGGTATGGGCTATAGCCCATGTTCAAAAATGATGAAAAACGAGGTTAACTTTTTTTTTCAAAATTTCAAAAAACGATGGGCTATAACCCATGTTTTTTTTTTTCTTCATTTTTTTCAAAACCTCAAAAATGATGAAAAACGGCGTGCTATAGTATGCCGTACGGTATGGGCTATAGCCCATGTTAAAAAATGATGAAAAACGAGGTTAACTTTTTTTTTCAAAATTTCAAAAAACGATGGGCTATAACCCATGTTTTTTTTTTTTTTCATTTTTTTCAAAACCTCGAAAATGATGAAAAACGGCGTGCTATAGTATGCCGTACGGTATGGGCTATAGCCCATGTTCAAAAATGATGAAAAACGAGGTTAACTTTTTTTTTCAAAATTTCAAAAAAAGATGGGCTATAACCCATGTTTTTTTTTTCTTCATTTTTTTCAAAACCTCAAAAATGATGAAAAACGGCGTGCTATAGTATGCCGTACGGTATGGGCTATAGCCCATGTTCAGAAATGATGAAAAACGAGGTTAACTTTTTTTTTCAAAATTTCAAAAAACGATGGGCTATAACCCATGTTTTTTTTTTTTCTTCATTTTTTTCAAAACCTCAAAAATGATTAAAAACGGCATGCTATAGTATGCCGTACGGTATGGGCTATAGCCCATGCTCAAAAATGATGAAAAACGAAGTTAACTTTTTTTTTCAAAATTTCAAAAAACGATGGGCTATAACCCATGTTTTTTTTTTTCTTCATTTTTTTCAAAACCTCAAAAATGATGAAAAACGGCGTGCTATAGTATGCCGTACGGTATGGGCTATAGCCCATGTTCAAAAATGATGAAAAACGAGGTTAACTTTTTTTTTCAAAATTTCAAAAAACGATGGGCTATAACCCATGTTTTTTTTTTTCTTCATTTTTTTCAAAACCTCAAAAATGATTAAAAACGGCGTGCTATAGTATGCCGTACGGTATGGGCTATAGCCCATGCTCAAAAATGATGAAAAACGAGGTTAACTTTTTTTTTCAAAATTTCAAAAAACGATGGGCTATAACCCATGTTTTTTTTTTTCTTCATTTTTTTCAAAACCTCAAAAATGATGAAAAACGGCGTGCTATAGTATGCCGTACGGTATGGGCTATAGCCCATGTTAAAAAATGATGAAAAACGAGGTTAACTTTTTTTTTCAAAATTTCAAAAAACGATGGGCTATAACCCATGTTTTTTTTTTTCTTCATTTTTTTCAAAACCTCAAAAATGATTAAAAACGGCGTGCTATAGTATGCCGTACGGTATGGGCTATAGCCCATGTTCAAAAATGATGAAAAACGAGGTTAACTTTTTTTTTCAAAATTTCAAAAAACGATGGGCTATAACCCATGTTTTTTTTTTTCTTCATTTTTTTCAAAACCTCAAAAATGATGAAAAACGGCGTGCTATAGTATGCCGTACGGTATGGGCTATAGCCCATGTTAAAAAATGATGAAAAACGAGGTTAACTTTTTTTTTCAAAATTTCAAAAAACGATGGGCTATAACCCATGTTTTTTTTTTTTTTCATTTTTTTCAAAACCTCGAAAATGATGAAAAACGGCGTGCTATAGTATGCCGTACGGTATGGGCTATAGCCCATGTTCAAAAATGATGAAAAACGAGGTTAACTTTTTTTTTCAAAATTTCAAAAAAAGATGGGCTATAACCCATGTTTTTTTTTTCTTCATTTTTTTCAAAACCTCAAAAATGATGAAAAACGGCGTGCTATAGTATGCCGTACGGTATGGGCTATAGCCCATGTTCAGAAATGATGAAAAACGAGGTTAACTTTTTTTTTCAAAATTTCAAAAAACGATGGGCTATAACCCATGTTTTTTTTTTTTCTTCATTTTTTTCAAAACCTCAAAAATGATTAAAAACGGCGTGCTATAGTATGCCGTACGGTATGGGCTATAGCCCATGTTCAAAAATGATGAAAAACGAGGTTAACTTTTTTTTTCAAAATTTCAAAAAACGATGGGCTATAACCCATGTTTTTTTTTTTCTTCATTTTTTTCAAAACCTCAAAAATGATGAAAAACGGCGTGCTATAGTATGCCGTACGGTATGGGCTATAGCCCATGTTAAAAAATGATGAAAAACGAGGTTAACTTTTTTTTTCAAAATTTCAAAAAACGATGGGCTATAACCCATGTTTTTTTTTTTTTTCATTTTTTTCAAAACCTCGAAAATGATGAAAAACGGCGTGCTATAGTATGCCGTACGGTATGGGCTATAGCCCATGTTCAAAAATGATGAAAAACGAGGTTAACTTTTTTTTTCAAAATTTCAAAAAAAGATGGGCTATAACCCATGTTTTTTTTTTCTTCATTTTTTTCAAAACCTCAAAAATGATGAAAAACGGCGTGCTATAGTATGCCGTACGGTATGGGCTATAGCCCATGTTCAGAAATGATGAAAAACGAGGTTAACTTTTTTTTTCAAAATTTCAAAAAACGATGGGCTATAACCCATGTTTTTTTTTTTTCTTCATTTTTTTCAAAACCTCAAAAATGATTAAAAACGGCATGCTATAGTATGCCGTACGGTATGGGCTATAGCCCATGCTCAAAAATGATGAAAAACGAGGTTAACTTTTTTTTTCAAAATTTCAAAAAACGATGGGCTATAACCCATGTTTTTTTTTTTCTTCATTTTTTTCAAAACCTCAAAAATGATGAAAAACGGCGTGCTATAGTATGCCGTACGGTATGGGCTATAGCCCATGTTCAAAAATGATGAAAAACGAGGTTAACTTTTTTTTTCAAAATTTCAAAAAACGATGGGCTATAACCCATGTTTTTTTTTTTCTTCATTTTTTTCAAAACCTCAAAAATGATTAAAAACGGCGTGCTATAGTATGCCGTACGGTATGGGCTATAGCCCATGCTCAAAAATGATGAAAAACGAGGTTAACTTTTTTTTTCAAAATTTCAAAAAACGATGGGCTATAACCCATGTTTTTTTTTTTCTTCATTTTTTTCAAAACCTCAAAAATGATGAAAAACGGCGTGCTATAGTATGCCGTACGGTATGGGCTATAGCCCATGTTCAAAAATGATGAAAAACGAGGTTAACTTTTTTTTTCAAAATTTCAAAAAACGATGGGCTATAACCCATGTTTTTTTTTTTCTTCATTTTTTTCAAAACCTCAAAAATGATTAAAAACGGCGTGCTATAGTATGCCGTACGGTATGGGCTATAGCCCATGCTCAAAAATGATGAAAAACGAGGTTAACTTTTTTTTTCAAAATTTCAAAAAACGATGGGCTATAACCCATGTTTTTTTTTTTCTTCATTTTTTTCAAAACCTCAAAAATGATGAAAAACGGCGTGCTATAGTATGCCGTACGGTATGGGCTATAGCCCATGTTCAAAAATGATGAAAAACGAGGTTAACTTTTTTTTTCAAAATTTCAAAAAACGATGGGCTATAACCCATGTTTTTTTTTTTCTTCATTTTTTTCAAAACCTCAAAAATGATTAAAAACGGCGTGCTATAGTATGCCGTACGGTATGGGCTATAGCCCATGCTCAAAAATGATGAAAAACGAGGTTAACTTTTTTTTTCAAAATTTCAAAAAACGATGGGCTATAACCCATGTTTTTTTTTTTCTTCATTTTTTTCAAAACCTCAAAAATGATGAAAAACGGCGTGCTATAGTATGCCGTACGGTATGGGCTATAGCCCATGTTCAAAAATGATGAAAAACGAGGTTAACTTTTTTTTTCAAAATTTCAAAAAAAGATGGGCTATAACCCATGTTTTTTTTTTCTTCATTTTTTTCAAAACCTCAAAAATGATGAAAAACGGCGTGCTATAGTATGCCGTACGGTATGGGCTATAGCCCATGTTCAGAAATGATGAAAAACGAGGTTAACTTTTTTTTTCAAAATTTCAAAAAACGATGGGCTATAACCCATGTTTTTTTTTTTTCTTCATTTTTTTCAAAACCTCAAAAATGATTAAAAACGGCATGCTATAGTATGCCGTACGGTATGGGCTATAGCCCATGCTCAAAACTGATGAAAAACGAGGTTAACTTTTTTTTTCAAAATTTCAAAAAACGATGGGCTATAACCCATGTTTTTTTTTTTCTTCATTTTTTTCAAAACCTCAAAAATGATGAAAAACGGCGTGCTATAGTATGCCGTACGGTATGGGCTATAGCCCATGTTCAAAAATGATGAAAAACGAGGTTAACTTTTTTTTTCAAAATTTCAAAAAACGATGGGCTATAACCCATGTTTTTTTTTTTCTTCATTTTTTTCAAAACCTCAAAAATGATTAAAAACGGCGTGCTATAGTATGCCGTACGGTATGGGCTATAGCCCATGCTCAAAAATGATGAAAAACGAGGTTAACTTTTTTTTTCAAAATTTCAAAAAACGATGGGCTATAACCCATGTTTTTTTTTTTCTTCATTTTTTTCAAAACCTCAAAAATGATGAAAAACGGCGTGCTATAGTATGCCGTACGGTATGGGCTATAGCCCATGTTCAAAAATGATGAAAAACGAGGTTAACTTTTTTTTTCAAAATTTCAAAAAACGATGGGCTATAACCCATGTTTTTTTTTTTCTTCATTTTTTTCAAAACCTCAAAAATGATTAAAAACGGCGTGCTATAGTATGCCGTACGGTATGGGCTATAGCCCATGCTCAAAAATGATGAAAAACGAGGTTAACTTTTTTTTTCAAAATTTCAAAAAACGATGGGCTATAACCCATGTTTTTTTTTTTCTTCATTTTTTTCAAAACCTCAAAAATGATGAAAAACGGCGTGCTATAGTATGCCGTACGGTATGGGCTATAGCCCATGTTCAAAAATGATGAAAAACGAGGTTAACTTTTTATTTCAAAATTTCAAAAAACGATGGGCTATAACCCATGTTTTTTTTTTTCTTCATTTTTTTCAAAACCTCAAAAATGATTAAAAACGGCGTGCTATAGTATGCCGTACGGTATGGGCTATAGCCCATGCTCAAAAATGATGAAAAACTAGGTTAACTTTTTTTTTCAAAATTTCAAAAAACGATGGGCTATAACCCATGTTTTTTTTTTTCTTCATTTTTTTCAAAACCTCAAAAATGATGAAAAACGGCGTGCTATAGTATGCCGTACGGTATGGGCTATAGCCCATGTTCAAAAATGATGAAAAACGAGGTTAACTTTTTTTTTCAAAATTTCAAAAAACGATGGGCTATAACCCATGTTTTTTTTTTTCTTCATTTTTTTCAAAACCTCAAAAATGATGAAAAACGGCGTGCTATAGTATGCCGTACGGTATGGGCTATAGCCCATGTTCAAAAATGATGAAAAACGAGGTTAACTTTTTTTTTTTTCAAAATTTCAAAAAACGATGGGCTATAACCCATGTTTTTTTTTTCTTCATTTTTTTCAAAACCTCAAAAATGATGAAAAACGGCGTGCTATAGTATGCCGTACGGTATGGGCTATAGCCCATGTTCAGAAATGATGAAAAACGAGGTTAACTTTTTTTTTCAAAATTTCAAAAAACGATGGGCTATAACCCATGTTTTTTTTTTTTCTTAATTTTTTTCAAAACCTCAAAAATGATTAAAAACGGCGTGCTATAGTATGCCGTACGGTATGGGCTATAGCCCATGCTCAAAAATGATGAAAAACGAGGTTAACTTTTTTTTTCAAAATTTCAAAAAACGATGGGCTATAACCCATGTTTTTTTTTTCTTCATTTTTTTCAAAACCTCAAAAATGATTAAAAACGGCGTGCTATAGTATGCCGTACGGTATGGGCTATAGCCCATGCTCAAAAATGATGAAAAACGAGGTTAACTTTTTTTTTCAAAATTTCAAAAAACGATGGGCTATAACCCATGTTTTTTTTTTTCTTCATTTTTTTCAAAACCTCAAAAATGATGAAAAACTGCGTGCTATAGTATGCCGTACGGTATGGGCTATAGCCCATGTTCAAAAATGATGAAAAACGAGGTTAACTTTTTTTTTCAAAATTTCAAAAAACGATGGGCTATAACCCATGTTTTTTTTTTCTTCATTTTTTTCAAAACCTCAAAAATGATTAAAAACGGCGTGCTATAGTATGCCGTACGGTATGGGCTATAGCCCATGTTAAAAAATGATGAAAAACGAGGTTAACATTTCTTTTCAAAATTTCAAAAAACGATGGGCTATAACCCATGTTTTTTTTTTTTTTCATTTTTTTCAAAACCTCAAAAATGATGAAAAACGGCGTGCTATAGTATGCCGTACGGTATGGGCTATAGCCCATGTTCAAAAATGATGAAAAACGAGGTTAACTTTTTTTTTCAAAATTTCAAAAAACGATGGGCTATAACCCATGTTTTTTTTTTCTTCATTTTTTTCAAAACCTCAAAAATGATGAAAAACGGCGTGCTATAGTATGCCGTACGGTATGGGCTATAGCCCATGTTCAGAAATGATGAAAAACGAGGTTAACTTTTTTTTTCAAAATTTCAAAAAACGATGGGCTATAACCCATGTTTTTTTTTTTTCTTCATTTTTTTCAAAACCTCAAAAATGATTAAAAACGGCGTGCTATAGTATGCCGTACGGTATGGGCTATAGCCCATGCTCAAAAATGATGAAAAACGAGGTTAACTTTTTTTTTCAAAATTTCAAAAAACGATGGGGTATAACCCATGTTTTTTTTTTCTTCATTTTTTTCAAAACCTCAAAAATGATTAAAAACGGCGTGCTATAGTATGCCGTACGGTATGGGCTATAGCCCATGCTCAAAAATGATGAAAAACGAGGTTAACTTTTTTTTTCAAAATTTCAAAAAACGATGGGCTATAACCCATGTTTTTTTTTTTCTTCATTTTTTTCAAAACCTCAAAAATGATGAAAAACGGCGTGCTATAGTATGCCGTACGGTATGGGCTATAGCCCATGTTCAAAAATGATGAAAAACGAGGTTAACTTTTTTTTTCAAAATTTCAAAAAACGATGGGCTATAACCCATGTTTTTTTTTTTCTTCATTTTTTTCAAAACCTCAAAAATGATTAAAAACGGCGTGCTATAGTATGCCGTACGGTATGGGCTATAGCCCATGCTCAAAAATGATGAAAAACGAGGTTAACTTTTTTTTTCAAAATTTCAAAAAACGATGGGCTATAACCCATGTTTTTTTTTTTCTTCATTTTTTTCAAAACCTCAAAAATGATGAAAAACGGCGTGCTATAGTATGCCGTACGGTATGGGCTATAGCCCATGTTCAAAAATGATGAAAAACGAGGTTAACTTTTTTTTTCAAAATTTCAAAAAAAGATGGGCTATAACCCATGTTTTTTTTTTCTTCATTTTTTTCAAAACCTCAAAAATGATGAAAAACGGCGTGCTATAGTATGCCGTACGGTATGGGCTATAGCCCATGTTCAGAAATGATGAAAAACGAGGTTAACTTTTTTTTTCAAAATTTCAAAAAACGATGGGCTATAACCCATGTTTTTTTTTTTTCTTCATTTTTTTCAAAACCTCAAAAATGATTAAAAACGGCATGCTATAGTATGCCGTACGGTATGGGCTATAGCCCATGCTCAAAACTGATGAAAAACGAGGTTAACTTTTTTTTTCAAAATTTCAAAAAACGATGGGCTATAACCCATGTTTTTTTTTTTCTTCATTTTTTTCAAAACCTCAAAAATGATGAAAAACGGCGTGCTATAGTATGCCGTACGGTATGGGCTATAGCCCATGTTCAAAAATGATGAAAAACGAGGTTAACTTTTTTTTTCAAAATTTCAAAAAACGATGGGCTATAACCCATGTTTTTTTTTTTCTTCATTTTTTTCAAAACCTCAAAAATGATTAAAAACGGCGTGCTATAGTATGCCGTACGGTATGGGCTATAGCCCATGCTCAAAAATGATGAAAAACGAGGTTAACTTTTTTTTTCAAAATTTCAAAAAACGATGGGCTATAACCCATGTTTTTTTTTTTCTTCATTTTTTTCAAAACCTCAAAAATGATGAAAAACGGCGTGCTATAGTATGCCGTACGGTATGGGCTATAGCCCATGTTCAAAAATGATGAAAAACGAGGTTAACTTTTTTTTTCAAAATTTCAAAAAACGATGGGCTATAACCCATGTTTTTTTTTTTCTTCATTTTTTTCAAAACCTCAAAAATGATTAAAAACGGCGTGCTATAGTATGCCGTACGGTATGGGCTATAGCCCATGCTCAAAAATGATGAAAAACGAGGTTAACTTTTTTTTTCAAAATTTCAAAAAACGATGGGCTATAACCCATGTTTTTTTTTTTCTTCATTTTTTTCAAAACCTCAAAAATGATGAAAAACGGCGTGCTATAGTATGCCGTACGGTATGGGCTATAGCCCATGTTCAAAAATGATGAAAAACGAGGTTAACTTTTTTTTTCAAAATTTCAAAAAACGATGGGCTATAACCCATGTTTTTTTTTTTCTTCATTTTTTTCAAAACCTCAAAAATGATTAAAAACGGCGTGCTATAGTATGCCGTACGGTATGGGCTATAGCCCATGCTCAAAAATGATGAAAAACTAGGTTAACTTTTTTTTTCAAAATTTCAAAAAACGATGGGCTATAACCCATGTTTTTTTTTTTCTTCATTTTTTTCAAAACCTCAAAAATGATGAAAAACGGCGTGCTATAGTATGCCGTACGGTATGGGCTATAGCCCATGTTCAAAAATGATGAAAAACGAGGTTAACTTTTTTTTTCAAAATTTCAAAAAACGATGGGCTATAACCCATGTTTTTTTTTTTCTTCATTTTTTTCAAAACCTCAAAAATGATGAAAAACGGCGTGCTATAGTATGCCGTACGGTATGGGCTATAGCCCATGTTCAAAAATGATGAAAAACGAGGTTAACTTTTTTTTTTTTCAAAATTTCAAAAAACGATGGGCTATAACCCATGTTTTTTTTTTCTTCATTTTTTTCAAAACCTCAAAAATGATGAAAAACGGCGTGCTATAGTATGCCGTACGGTATGGGCTATAGCCCATGTTCAGAAATGATGAAAAACGAGGTTAACTTTTTTTTTCAAAATTTCAAAAAACGATGGGCTATAACCCATGTTTTTTTTTTTTCTTAATTTTTTTCAAAACCTCAAAAATGATTAAAAACGGCGTGCTATAGTATGCCGTACGGTATGGGCTATAGCCCATGCTCAAAAATGATGAAAAACGAGGTTAACTTTTTTTTTCAAAATTTCAAAAAACGATGGGCCCATGTTTTTTTTTTCTTCATTTTTTTCAAAACCTCAAAAATGATTAAAAACGGCGTGCTATAGTATGCCGTACGGTATGGGCTATAGCCCATGCTCAAAAATGATGAAAAACGAGGTTAACTTTTTTTTTCAAAATTTCAAAAAACGATGGGCTATAACCCATGTTTTTTTTTTTCTTCATTTTTTTCAAAACCTCAAAAATGATGAAAAACTGCGTGCTATAGTATGCCGTACGGTATGGGCTATAGCCCATGTTCAAAAATGATGAAAAACGAGGTTAACTTTTTTTTTCAAAATTTCAAAAAACGATGGGCTATAACCCATGTTTTTTTTTTTCTTCATTTTTTTCAAAACCTCAAAAATGATTAAAAACGGCGTGCTATAGTATGCCGTACGGTATGGGCTATAGCCCATGCTCAAAAATGATGAAAAACGAGGTTAACTTTTTTTTTCAAAATTTCAAAAAACGATGGGCTATAACCCATGTTTTTTTTTTCTTCATTTTTTTCAAAACCTCAAAAATGATTAAAAACGGCGTGCTATAGTATGCCGTACGGTATGGGCTATAGCCCATGTTAAAAAATGATGAAAAACGAGGTTAACATTTCTTTTCAAAATTTCAAAAAACGATGGGCTATAACCCATGTTTTTTTTTTTTTTCATTTTTTTCAAAACCTCAAAAATGATGAAAAACGGCGTGCTATAGTATGCCGTACGGTATGGGCTATAGCCCATGTTCAAAAATGATGAAAAACGAGGTTAACTTTTTTTTTCAAAATTTCAAAAAACGATGGGCTATAACCCATGTTTTTTTTTTCTTCATTTTTTTCAAAACCTCAAAAATGATGAAAAACGGCGTGCTATAGTATGCCGTACGGTATGGGCTATAGCCCATGTTCAGAAATGATGAAAAACGAGGTTAACTTTTTTTTTCAAAATTTCAAAAAACGATGGGCTATAACCCATGTTTTTTTTTTTCTTCATTTTTTTCAAAACCTCAAAAATGATTAAAAACGGCGTGCTATAGTATGCCGTACGGTATGGGCTATAGCCCATGCTCAAAAATGATGAAAAACGAGGTTAACTTTTTTTTTCAAAATTTCAAAAAACGATGGGGTATAACCCATGTTTTTTTTTTCTTCATTTTTTTCAAAACCTCAAAAATGATTAAAAACGGCGTGCTATAGTATGCCGTACGGTATGGGCTATAGCCCATGCTCAAAAATGATGAAAAACGAGGTTAACTTTTTTTTTCAAAATTTCAAAAAACGATGGGCTATAACCCATGTTTTTTTTTTCTTCATTTTTTTCAAAACCTCAAAAATGATTAAAAACGGCGTGCTATAGTATGCCGTACGGTATGGGCTATAGCCCATGCTCAAAAATGATGAAAAACGAGGTTAACTTTTTTTTTCAAAATTTCAAAAAACGATGGGCTATAACCCATGTTTTTTGAATTTTTTTTTTTTTTTCAAATCCTCAAAAATGATGAAAAACGGCGTGCTATAGTATGCCGAACGGTAGGGGCTATAGCCCATGTTCAAAAATGATGAAAAACGAGGTAAATTTTTTTTTTTCAAAATTTCAAAAAACGATGGGCTATAACCCATGTTTTTTAAAATTTTGAATTTTTTTTAAATCCTCAAAAATGATGAAAAACGGCGTGCTATAGTATGCCGAACGGTAGGGGCTATAGCCCATGTTCAAAAATGATGAAAAATGATTGCTCTTGTAATCCATTCTTCTGCTATGTTGCGGAGGAATTGCGGAGTATTGTGGAGGAATTGCGGTTTGTTGCGGAGGAATTGCGGAGTATTGCGGAGGAATTGCGGAGTGTTGCGTAGGAAGGTTATTTTTTTTTTCAAAATTAAAAAAAACGATGGGCTATAACCCATGTTTTTTTAAATTTAGAATTTTTTTCAAATCCTCAAAAATGATGAAAAACGGCGTGCTATAGTATGCCGAACTGTAGGGGCTATAGCCCATGTTCAAAAATGATGAAAAACAAGGTTAATTTTTTTTTTCAAAATTTCAAAAAACAATGGGCTATAACCCATGTTTTTTGAAATTTTGAATTTTTTTCAAATCCTCAAAAATGATGAAAAACGGCGTGCTATAGTATGCCGAACGGTAGGGGCTATAGCCCATGTTCAAAAATGATGAAAAACGAGGTTAAAAAAAAATTCAAAATTTCAAAAAACGATGGGCTATAACCCATGTTTTTTTCTTTTTTTTTTTTTTTTTCAAAACCTCAAAAATGATGAAAAACGGCGTGCTATAGTATGCCGTACGGTATGGGCTATAGCCCATGTTCAAAAATGATGAAAAACGAGGTTAACTTTTTTTTTCAAAATTTCAAAAAACGATGGGCTATAACCCATGTTTTTTTTTTTCTTCATTTTTTTCAAAACCTCAAAAATGATTAAAAACGGCGTGCTATAGTATGCCGTACGGTATGGGCTATAGCCCATGCTCAAAAATGATGAAAAACTAGGTTAACTTTTTTTTTCAAAATTTCAAAAAACGATGGGCTATAACCCATGTTTTTTTTTTTTCTTCATTTTTTTCAAAACCTCAAAAATGATTAAAAACGGCGTGCTATAGTATGCCGTACGGTATGGGCTATAGCCCATGCTCAAAAATGATGAAAAACGAGGTTAACTTTTTTTTTCAAAATTTCAAAAAACGATGGGATATAACCCATGTTTTTTTTTTTCTTCATTTCTTTCAAAACCTCAAAAATGATGAAAAACGGCGTGCTATAGTATGCCGTACGGTATGGGCTATAGCCCATGTTCAAAAATGATGAAAAACGAGGTTAATTTTTTTTTTCAAAATTTCAAAAAACGATGGGCTATAACCCATGTTTTTTTTTTCTTCATTTTTTTCAAAACCTCAAAAATGATGAAAAACGGCGTGCTATAGTATGCCGTACGGTATGGGCTATAGCCCATGTTAAAAAATGATGAAAAACGAGGTTAACTTTTTTTTTCAAAATTTCAAAAAACGATGGGCTATAACCCATGTTTTTTTTTTTTTTCATTTTTTTCAAAACCTCAAAAATGATGAAAAACGGCGTGCTATAGTATGCCGTACGGTATGGGCTATAGCCCATGTTCAAAAATGATGAAAAACGAGGTTAACTTTTTTTTTCAAAATTTCAAAAAACGATGGGCTATAACCCATGTTTTTTTTTTCTTCATTTTTTTCAAAACCTCAAAAATGATGAAAAACGGCGTGCTATAGTATGCCGTACGGTATGGGCTATAGCCCATGTTCAGAAATGATGAAAAACGAGGTTAACTTTTTTTTTCAAAATTTCAAAAAACGATGGGCTATAACCCATGTTTTTTTTTTTTTTCATTTTTTTCAAAACCTCGAAAATGATGAAAAACGGCGTGCTATAGTATGCCGTACGGTATGGGCTATAGCCCATGTTCAAAAATGATGAAAAACGAGGTTAACTTTTTTTTTCAAAATTTCCAAAAAAGATGGGATATAACCCATGTTTTTTTTTTCTTCATTTTTTTCAAAACCTCAAAAATGATGAAAAACGGCGTGCTATAGTATGCCGTACGGTATGGGCTATAGCCCATGTTCAGAAATGATGAAAAACGAGGTTAACTTTTTTTTTCAAAATTTCAAAAAACGATGGGCTATAACCCATGTTTTTTTTTTTTCTTCATTTTTTTCAAAACCTCAAAAATGATTAAAAACGGCGTGCTATAGTATGCCGTACGGTATGGGCTATAGCCCATGTTCAAAAATGATGAAAAACGAGGTTAACTTTTTTTTTCAAAATTTCAAAAAACGATGGGCTATAACCCATGTTTTTTTTTTCTTCATTTTTTTCAAAACCTCAAAAATGATGAAAAACGGCGTGCTATAGTATGCCGTACGGTATGGGCTATAGCCCATGTTCAGAAATGATGAAAAACGAGGTTAACTTTTTTTTTCAAAATTTCAAAAAACGATGGGCTATAACCCATGTTTTTTTTTTTTCTTCATTTTTTTCAAAACCTCAAAAATGATTAAAAACGGCGTGCTATAGTATGCCGTACGGTATGGGCTATAGCCCATGCTCAAAAATGATGAAAAACGAGGTTAACTTTTTTTTTCAAAATTTCAAAAAACGATGGGCTATAACCCATGTTTTTTTTTTCTTCATTTTTTTCAAAACCTCAAAAATGATTAAAAACGGCGTGCTATAGTATGCCGTACGGTATGGGCTATAGCCCATGCTCAAAAATGATGAAAAACGAGGTTAACTTTTTTTTTCAAAATTTCAAAAAACGATGGGCTATAACCCATGTTTTTTTAAATTTTGATTTTTTTTCAAATCCTCAAAAATGATGAAAAACGGCGTGCTATAGTATGCCGAACGGTAGGGGCTATAGCCCATGTTCAAAAATGATGAAAAACGAGGTTAAAAAAAAATTCAAATTTTCAAAAAACGATGGGCTATAACCCATGTTTTTTGAAATTTTGATTTTTTTTCAAATCCTCAAAAATGATGAAAAACGGCGTGCTATAGTATGCCGAACGGTAGGGGCTATAGCCCATGTTCAAAAATGATGAAAAACGAGGTAAATTTTTTTTTTCAAAATTTCAAAAAACGATGGGCTATAACCCATGTTTTTTTAAATTTTGAATTTTTTTTAAATCCTCAAAAATGATGAAAAACGGCGTGCTATAGTATGCCGAACGGTAGGGGCTATAGCCCATGTTCAAAAATGATGAAAAATGATTGCTCTTGTAATCCATTCTTCTGCTATGTTGCGGAGGAATTGCGGAGTATTGCGGAGGAATTGCGGAGTATTGCGGAGGAATTGCGGAGTGTTGCGGAGGAATTGCGGAGTATTGTGGAGGAATTGCGGTTTGTTGCGGAGGAATTGCGGAGTATTGCGGAGGAATTGCGGAGTGTTGCGTAGGAAGGTTATTTTTTTTTTCAAAATTTAAAAAAACGATGGGCTATAACCCATGTTTTTTTAAATTTTGAATTTTTTTCAAATCCTCAAAAATGATGAAAAACGGCGTGCTATAGTATGCCGAACTGTAGGGGCTATAGCCCATGTTCAAAAATGATGAAAAACAAGGTTAATTTTTTTTTTCAAAATTTCAAAAAACTATGGGCTATAACCCATGTTTTTTGAAATTTTGAATTTTTTTCAAATCCTCAAAAATGATTAAAAACGGCGTGCTATAGTATGCCGTACGGTATGGGCTATAGCCCATGCTCAAAAATGATGAAAAACGAGGTTAACTTTTTTTTTCAAAATTTCAAAAAACGATGGGCTATAACCCATGTTTTTTTTTTCTTCATTTTTTTCAAAACCTCAAAAATGATTAAAAACGGCGTGCTATAGTATGCCGTACGGTATGGGCTATAGCCCATGTTAAAAAATGATGAAAAACGAGGTTAACCTTTTTTTTTCAAAATTTCAAAAAACGATGGGCTATAACCCATGTTTTTTTTTTTTCTTCATTTTTTTCAAAACCTCAAAAATTATTAAAAACGGCGTGCTATAGTATGCCGTACGGTATGGGCTATAGCCCATGCTCAAAAATGATGAAAAACGAGGTTAACTTTTTTTTTCAAAATTTCAAAAAACGATGGGCTATAACCCATGTTTTTTTTTTCTTCATTTTTTTCAAAACCTCAAAAATGATTAAAAACGGCGTGCTATAGTATGCCGTACGGTATGGGCTATAGCCCATGCTCAAAAATGATGAAAAACGAGGTTAACTTTTTTTTTCAAAATTTCAAAAAACGATGGGCTATAACCCATGTTTTTTGAAATTTTGTTTTTTTTCAAATCCTCAAAAATGATGAAAAACGGCGTGCTATAGTATGCCGAACGGTAGGGGCTATAGCCCATGTTCAAAAATGATGAAAAATGAGGTTAAAAAAAAAATTCAAATTTTCAAAAAACGATGGGCTATAACCCATGTTTTTTGAAATTTTGATTTTTTTTCAAATCCTCAAAAATGATGAAAAACGGCGTGCTATAGTATGCCGAACGGTAGGGGCTATAGCCCATGTTCAAAAATGATGAAAAACGAGGTTAAAAAAAAAATTCAAATTTTCAAAAAACGATGGGCTATAACCCATGTTTTTTGAAATTTTGATTTTTTTTTAAATCCTCAAAAATGATGAAAAACGGCGTGCTATAGTATGCCGAACGGTAGGGGCTATAGCCCATGTTCAAAAATGATGAAAAACGAGGTACATTTTTTTTTTCAAAATTTCAAAAAACGATGGGCTATAACCCATGTTTTTTAAAATTTTGAATTTTTTTTAAATCCTCAAAAATTATGAAAAACGGCGTGCTATAGTATGCCGAACGGTAGGGGCTATAGCCCATGTTCAAAAATGATGAAAAATGATTGCTCTTGTAATCCATTCTTCTGCTATGTTGCGGAGGAATTGCGGAGTATTGCGGAGGAATTGCGGAGTATTGCGGAGGAATTGCGGAGTGTTGCAGAGGAATTGCGGAGTATTGTGGAGGAATTGCGGTTTGTTGCGGAGGAATTGCGGAGTATTGCGGAGGAATTGCGGAGTGTTGCGTAGGAAGGTTATTTTTTTTTTCAAAATTTAAAAAAACGATGGGCTATAACCCATGTTTTTTTTAATTTTGAATTTTTTTCAAATCCTCAAAAATGATGAAAAACGGCGTGCTATAGTATGCCGAACTGTAGGGGCTATAGCCCATGTTCAAAAATGATGAAAAACAAGGTTAATTTTTTTTTTCAAAATTTCAAAAAACAATGGGCTATAACCCATGTATTTTGAAATTTTGAATTTTTTTCAAATCCTCAAAAATGATGAAAAACGGCGTGCTATAGTATGCCGAACGGTAGGGGCTATAGCCCATGTTCAAAAATGATGAAAAACGAGGTTAAAAAAAAATTCAAAATTTCAAAAAACGATGGGCTAAAACCCATGTTTTTTTCTTTTTTTTTTCTTTTTTCAAAACCTCAAAAATGATGAAAAACGGCGTGCTATAGTATGCCGTACGGTATGGGCTATAGCCCATGTTCAAAAATGATGAAAAACGAGGTTAACTTTTTTTTTCAAAATTTCAAAAAACGATGGGCTATAACCCATGTTTTTTTTTTTCTTCATTTTTTTCAAAACCTCAAAAATGATTAAAAACGGCGTGCTATAGTATGCCGTACGGTATGGGCTATAGCCCATGCTCAAAAATGATGAAAAACGAGGTTAACTTTTTTTTTCAAAATTTCAAAAAACGATGGGCTATAACCCATGTTTTTTTTTTCTTCATTTTTTTCAAAACCTCAAAAATGATTAAAAACGGCGTGCTATAGTATGCCGTACGGTATGGGCTATAGCCCATGTTAAAAAATGATGAAAAACGAGGTTAACTTTTTTTTTCAAAATTTCAAAGAACGATGGGCTATAACCCATGTTTTTTTTTTTTTCATTTTTTTCAAAACCTCAAAAATGATTAAAAACGGCGTGCTATAGTATGCCGTACGGTATGGGCTATAGCCCATGTTAAAAAATGATGAAAAACGAGGTTAACTTTTTTTTTCAAAATTTCAAAGAACGATGGGCTATAACCCATGTTTTTTTTTTTTTTCATTTTTTTCAAAACCTCAAAAATGATTAAAAACGGCGTGCTATAGTATGCCGTACGGTATGGGCTATAGCCCATGTTCAAAAATGATGAAAAACGAGGTTAACTTTTTTTTTCAAAATTTCAAAAAACGATGGGCTATAACCCATGTTTTTTTTTTCTTCATTTTTTTCAAAACCTCAAAAATGATTAAAAACGGCGTGCTATAGTATGCCGTACGGTATGGGCTATAGCCCATGTTAAAAAATGATGAAAAACGAGGTTAACTTTTTTTTTCAAAATTTCAAAGAACGATGGGCTATAACCCATGTTTTTTTTTTTTTCATTTTTTTCAAAACCTCAAAAATGATTAAAAACGGCGTGCTATAGTATGCCGTACGGTATGGGCTATAGCCCATGTTAAAAAATGATGAAAAACGAGGTTAACTTTTTTTTTCAAAATTTCAAAGAACGATGGGCTATAACCCATGTTTTTTTTTTTTTTCATTTTTTTCAAAACCTCAAAAATGATTAAAAACGGCGTGCTATAGTATGCCGTACGGTATGGGCTATAGCCCATGTTCAAAAATGATGAAAAACGAGGTTAACTTTTTTTTTCAAAATTTCAAAAAACGATGGGCTATAACCCATGTTTTTTTTTTCTTCATTTTTTTCAAAACCTCAAAAATGATGAAAAACGGCGTGCTATAGTATGCCGTACGGTATGGGCTATAGCCCATGTTCAGAAATTTTGAAAAACGAGGTTAACTTTTTTTTTCAAAATTTCAAAAAACGATGGGCTATAACCCATGTTTTTTTTTTTTCTTCATTTTTTTCAAAACCTCAAAAATGATTAAAAACGGCGTGCTATAGTATGCCGTACGGTATGGGCTATAGCCCATGCTCAAAAATGATGAAAAACGAGGTTAACTTTTTTTTTCAAAATTTCAAAAAACGATGGGCTATAACCCATGTTTTTTTTTTCTTCATTTTTTTCAAATCCTCAAAAATGATGAAAAACGGCGTGCTATAGTATGCCGAACGGTAGGGGCTATAGCCCATGTTCAAAAATGATGAAAAACGAGGTTAAAAAAAAAATTCAAATTTTCAAAAAACGATGGGCTATAACCCATGTTTTTTGAAATTTTGATTTTTTTTCAAATCCTCAAAAATAATGAAAAACGGCGTGCTATAGTATGCCGAACGGTAGGGGCTATAGCCCATGTTCAAAAATGATGAAAAACGAGGTAAATTTTTTTTTTCAAAATTTCAAAAAACGATGGGCTATAACCCATGTTTTTTAAAATTTTGAATTTTTTTTAAATCCTCAAAAATGATGAAAAACGGCGTGCTATAGTATGCCGAACGGTAGGGGCTATAGCCCATGTTCAAAAATGATGAAAAATGATTGCTCTTGTAATCCATTCTTCTGCTATGTTGCGGAGGAATTGCGGAGTATTGCGGAGGAATTGCGGAGTATTGCGGAGGAAATGCGGAGTGTTGCGGAGGAATTGCGGAGTATTGTGGAGGAATTGCGGTTTGTTGCGGAGGAATTGCGGAGTATTGCGGAGGAATTGCGGAGTGTTGCGTAGGAAGGTTATTTTTTTTTCCAAAATTTAAAAAAACGATGGGCTATAACCCATGTTTTTTTAAATTTTGAATTTTTTTCAAATCCTCAAAAATGATGAAAAACGGCGTGCTATAGTATGCCGAACTGTAGGGGCTATAGCCCATGTTCAAAAATGATGAAAAACAAGGTAAATTTTTTTTTTCAAAATTTCAAAAAACGATGGGCTATAACCCATGTTTTTTGAATTTTTTATTTTTTTTCAAATCCTCAAAAATGATGAAAAACGGCGTGCTATAGTATGCCGAACGGTAGGGGCTATAGCCCATGTTCAAAAATGATGAAAAACGAGGTTAAAAAAAAATTCAAAATTTCAAAAAACGATGGGCTATAACCCATGTTTTTTTCTTTTTTTTTTCTTTTTTCAAAACCTCAAAAATGATGAAAAACGGCGTGCTATAGTATGCCGTACGGTAGGGGCTATAGCCCATGGTTTTATAGTTTCATAGTATGCAAACACAGTAAAGAACCTGGGGATTATCAACTATGAAAAGGCAACAGAATGAGCAGAAAATAAAAATGAACCATGTAAATACAACAAATTGAGCACAGCACTGCAGGGATTCGAACCCCATTCCGGTAAACCAGAAGTACCACAACCAGTGCCTTAGTTTTTGTTTTGTTGTAGAAGGTCCATTCGTTGAAATGTAAATTTTGCATTTCAACAGTAAAGTAATTTCACAATTTACATTGTAGGCAATAATTAATAACCGGTAGCCAGCTAGCCAGCAAGCCCGCCCAGTCAGCCAACGCAGCCAGCCAGCTCCGCCAGTCAGCCAGTGTAGAAAGTCAGGCTGACAAGCCAGAGCATATCAGCCCTTGCAGTCAGCCATTGCAGCCATACCAGCCTTGCTCAGTCAGCTCAGCCAGGCCTCTCTTGAGGCCTGGCTCTCTGTCTGCCAGGCCTAAGGCTGCGCTGCAAGGGTTGGAGCCTGGCCAGCTCCTGCTGATCTCCGCTGAGTGGCTGTGGCTGCACAGTAAGTTTGCAGTAACCTAGTCTGGGCTTGTTGCTGCACTGGCTTGCTCAGCTCGCATTCTGAGCTGGCTGGCTTGCCAGAAAGGCTGGTTCTGTTGCTGCAAGGCAGGGCGGGGCAGACCGGGCCAGGCAGACAGAGAGCCAGGCCTCGAGAGAGGCCTGGCTGAGCTGACTGAGCAAGGCTGGCATGGCTGCAGTGGCTGACTGCAAGGGCTGATATGCTCTGGCTTGGCAGCCTGACTATCTACACTGGCTGACTGGCGGAGCTGACTGGCTGCGTTCGCTGACTGGGCAGGCTTGCTGGCTAGCTGGCTTGCTGGGCTCCCTGAGGGAAGCTTTGGGATGGATCTCTAGGGGCATCGGCTTGTGTTGAGCCTTCCAACGGTGTCTACCTTGATCTCCGTCCTAAGAAAGAAAGACAGAAAAAGAAAGACACACACAAACCCAACTATGCAGCTTCCACCTGAGGAACCGAGACGCGAAAAAAGAACTGAGCGTCACTTGGGATGGTCACAAACTCTCCAACCATACCCACCCCATGTATCTTGGAGTTACACTGGACAGGAGACTCTTCTTCAAAAAACACCTGGAGAACACAAAAGCCACGGTCAACACCCACAATAACATCGTGTGAAAACTAGTGAACTCCAAGTGGGGCGCAGACCCACAAACAATCCGTGCAACTGCCATGGCCCTGTCTTTCTCTACAGCAGAGTATGCCTGCTCAAGCTGGGGCCAATCACGTCACACCAAATTGGTCGACACAGCCCTAAATGACACCTGTCGCATCAACACGGGATGCGTCAAGACAACACCAGTCAGCCAGTGTAGAAAGTCAGGCTGACAAGCCAGAGCATATCAGCCCTTGCAGTCAGCCATTGCAGCCATACCAGCCTTGCTCAGTCAGCTCAGCCAGGCCTCTCTTGAGGCCTGGCTCTCTGTCTGCCTGGCCCGGTCTGCCCTGCCCTGCCTTGCAGCAACAGAACCAGCCTTGCTAGCAAGCCAGCCAGCTCAGAATACGAGCTCAGCAAGCCAGCGCAGCTGGCAAGCACACAGTTAGTCTTAACCAGTTTCAGACAGGCAGGCCAAGGCAGACAGACAGGAAGACCGAGGCGCCTAGGCAGGCAGACAGGCCAGGAAGGCAACAAAGTGCAGGCAGGGGGACTATCCGGCCTAAGGCTGCGCTGCAAGGGTTGGAGCCTGGCCAGCTCCTGCTGATCTCCGCTGAGTGGCTGTGGCTGCACAGTAAGGCTGCAGTAACCTAGTCTGGGCTTGTTGCTGCACTGGCTTGCTCAGCTCGCATTCTGAGCTGGCTGGCTTGCCAGAAAGGCTGGTTCTGTTGCTGCAAGGCAGGGCGGGGCAGACCGGGCCAGGCAGACAGAGAGCCAGGCCTCGAGAGAGGCCTGGCTGAGCTGACTGAGCAAGGCTGGCATGGCTGCAGTGGCTGACTGCAAGGGCTGATATGCTCTGGCTTGGCAGCCTGACTATCTACACTGGCTGACTGGCGGAGCTGACTGGCTGCGTTCGCTGACTGGGCAGGCTTGCTGGCTAGCTGGCTTGCTGGGCTCCCTGAGGGAAGCTTTGGGATGGATCTCTAGGGGCATCGGCTTGTGTTGAGCCTTCCAACGGCGTCTACCTTGATCTCCGTCCTAAGAAAGAAAGACAGAAAAAGAAAGACACACACAAACCCAACTATGCAGCTTCCACCTGAGGAACCGAGACGCGAAAAAAGAACTGAGCGTCACTTGGGATGGTCACAAACTCTCCAACCATACCCACCCCATGTATCTTGGAGTTACACTGGACAGGAGACTCTTCTTCAAAAAACACCTGGAGAACACAAAAGCCACGGTCAACACCCACAATAACATCGTGTGAAAACTAGTGAACTCCAAGTGGGGCGCAGACCCACAAACAATCCGTGCAACTGCCATGGCCCTGTCTTTCTCTACAGCAGAGTATGCCTGCTCAAGCTGGAGCCAATCACGTCACACCAAATTGGTCGACACAGCCCTAAATGACACCTGTCGCATCAACACGGGATGCGTCAAGACAACACCTGTCCCGTGCCTTTATGCCCTAGCCGGCACCTCCCCCCGCACATCAGACGACTGTGTATCGCTCAAGATGAATGGAGAACACAGGAGATAGACAGTGAAGTTGGGAATGAACGAAGGAAAGTCTGGAATGAAATGATAGAGAACACCTCACACACACATAGTTTCCTTTCGTGGCTGTTTACATTCGAGGGTCGCCGGTCCTCTCGAATGGAACAGTTTAACGTCATGCCCAGGACGAAAAGATATAGAGAACACCAACATGACAAATAACAGCAGGAAGGCATGGGCCACAATCCACCGTCTTGGCAAAGACCACACCACCCATAATTCACAACGGTCACAGCAAACTCTATTGCGTCACAACTGGTGTAGTTATTGGATGGAGCCCGCACACCACCAAAAAAAGAAAAACAACATACTATAGTATGCCCTCCGTGACCATGGACTTTAGCCTTTCGCTTTTCTGCGATTTAACCTTTTTTCAAATCCTCAACAATGATGAAGAATCGCGCACTATAGCATGCCACTTAATGACCTTGACCAATATCAATGACCTTGAGCAGTATAAATTACCTTCAATAAGACTAGTAAATGACCTTGACCAGTATAAATGACCTTGACAAGTACAAATGACCTTGACCAGTATAAATGACCTTCACCAGTAGAAATGACCGTGACCAGTATATGACTGTGACCAGTATAAATTACCTTCATGAGACTAGTAAATGACCTTGACCAGTATAAATGACCTTTATAAGACTAGTAAATGATCTTCACCAGTATAAATGACCTTGACCAGTATGCGGTCCGTGACCATGGACTATAGCCTTTTGCTTTTCCTTGATTTTCACCTTTAAAAAATCCTCAACAATGATGAAGAATCGCGCACTATAGCGCGCCGCTCAATGACCTGAGACCATGGACCAATGAATGAAATACAACACATTGAGCAGGGCACTGCAGGGAGTTGAACCCCGTTCCGGTAAACCAGAAGTCCGACACCAGCGCCTTAGTTTTAGTGTGCATGACTCTGATGAAGGCCGCAAGGTCGAAACGTTAGTCTCTCTTTTTGTATGCTCAGCACCTAAATAAAAGGCTCAAATTGTCCGTGCTGCTCCAGTCTCTTCTCCTTATGCAACTGTGATGTCCCTGCACCTGTGAAGCACCGGATCAGCCGTTTCAGGCTTGAGGCGCGTTGGTAGACTCCCTTTCTGCCTTAGTTTTTGTGTTGTTGTTCATTTAAAGGTCCAGGTGTGCATACGCATGTGCGCCTGTGCGTGTGTAGGTGCATGTGTGTGTGCACGCTTCAATGACCACTGTTGGACCCCATGGGGATCAAGGACCTCAGGGAGCCACCCATAATTCACAACGGTCACAGCGAACTCTGTTGCATCACAACTGGTGGCCAACAGTCGTAACCAACACCGCCGCCGACACACAGGAGAATACCATCGCACAGTGGTATCAGACCAACCACAATCAGCCAGCCCTCAAACCAAACCCTTCGACCTAGAAGAACTCGAAACTGCAATGGGAAAGTTGAAACCCGGAAAAGCAGCAGGGATTGATGACATACTGGCAGAAATTATACAGCACCTGGAACCTAACGCAAACACCTGGCTCGTAGGGATGCTGAATACATGCATGGCACAGAAAACCATCCCTTCTGTCTGGAGAAAGGCCAAAGTGGTTGCAATCCCCAAACCTGGCAAAGACCCATCATCCCCAAAGAGCTACCGACCCATTTCCCTCCTCTGCATCACCTACAAGAGAGGCTGCTACTCCTGTTTACATTCGAGGGTCGCCGGTCCTCTCGAACGGAACAGTTTAACGTCATGCCCAGGACGAAAAGATATAGAGAACACCAACATGACAAATAACAGCAGGAAGGCATGAGCCACAATCCACCGTCTTGGCAAAGACCACACCACCCATAATTCACAACGGTCACAGCAAACTCTGTTGCATCACAACTGGTGTAGGTATTGGATGGAGCCCGCACATCACAGGTATAAAAAAAACGTTCTGTATTGAAATACTGACAACGTTTCGATCTATTTGATCTTCATCAGGTCATGTGTACACAAAACATACACTTTTATACTAAGGGAGTGCCCCCATCAACCAATCAAAACACCACATTTTGGTGCCCCTCCCATCACTGCAGGTGTGACACGTCAACCCTGAGTGAGTAGGTGGGGACCCAGACATATTGATGTAAATATAGTCTGTTCAGAAATGTTAGTGCCTCTCATAGAGCTTGTAGGTGATGCAGAGGAAGGAAATGGGTCGGTAGCTCTTCGGGGATAATGGGTCTTTGCCAGGTTTAGGGATTGCAACCACTTTGGCCTTTCTCCAGACAGAAGGGATGGTTTTCTGTGCCATGCACGTGTTCAGCATCCCCACAAGCCAGGTCTTTGCGCTAGGTCCCAGGTAATGTATAATTTCTTCCAGCATGTCATCAATCCCTGCTGCTTTTCCGGGTTTCAACTTTCCCATTGCAGTTTCAAGTTCTTCTAGGTCGAAGGGTTTGGTTTGAGGACTGGCTGATTGTGGTTGGTCTGATACCACTGTGCGATGGTATTCTGTGTGGGTCGGTGGCGGTGTTGGTTACGACTGTTGGCCACCAGTTGTGACCAAGACCGCCACCGATCCACAGGAGAATACCATCACACAGTGGTATCAGACCAACCTCAATCAGCCAGCCCTCAAACCAAACCATACTACAGCATGCAGAGGAGAAGTCATAACAGAACCATCTAAACACTACAACATGCAGTCATAACAGAACCATCTAAACACTACAGCATGCAGTCATAACAGAACCATCTAAACACTACAGCATGCAGTCAGAACAGAACCATCTAAACACTACAGCATGCAGAGGAGAAGTCATAACAGAACCATCTAAACACTATAGCATGCAGAGGGGAAGTCATAACAGAACCATCTAAACACTACAACATGCAGAGGAGAAGTCATAACAGAACCATCTAAACACTACAGCATGCAGAGGAGAAGTCATAACAGAACCATCTAAACACTACAGCATGCAGAGGGGAAGTCATAACAGAACCATCTAAACACTACAACATGCAGAGGAGAAGTCATAACATAACCATCTAAATACTACAACATGCAGAGGAGAAGTCATAACAGAACCATCTAAACACTACAACATGCAGAGGAGAAGTCATAACAGAACCATCTAAACACTACAACATGCAGAGGAGAAGTCATAACATAACCATCTAATCACTACAACATGCAGAGGAGAAGTCATAACAGAACCATCTAAACACTACAACATGCAGAGGAGAAGTCATAACAGAACCATCTAAACACTACAGCATGCAGAGGAGAAGTCATAACAGAACCATCTAAGCACTACAACATGCAGAGGAGAAGTCATAACATAACCATCTAAACACTACAACATGCAGAGGAG
Source organism: Protomyctophum parallelum (assembly GCF_964188405.1). Classification (NCBI taxonomy): domain Eukaryota; kingdom Metazoa; phylum Chordata; class Actinopteri; order Myctophiformes; family Myctophidae; genus Protomyctophum; species Protomyctophum parallelum. The sequence continues at coordinate 16,385,413 of NC_139699.1, forward strand.
AAGTCATAACAGAACCATCTAAACACTACAGCATGCAGAGGAGAAGTCATAACAGAACCATCTAAACACTGCAACCGATCCGATATTATATTGGTATCGGCCTCCGATCCAGCTTAATTAATGTATCGGAGATCGGATTTGATACACCGATACACGCTCCGATACAGGAGGGGGGGACACGTGTTTAATGTTTACAGTCCGTCCTGCACAGACAGTGCAGTGAGCGAATCCAACCTCCAGTATGTACAGACTGCAAACGGAGACTATAGAAAAAAGCCCCACTAAGGTGCAATATGCAAGAGAATGGAATCACTTACAGACTTAACATTAATACAAGTATAAAGTTTACCCGTCATTGCACGGATGATGACGGATCAGTCAAATCACTGCATGCTCAGTTCAGTTGTGTGGTGGAGCCTGATCATCTAGCTGCGTTCTGACATTGTTGATGAGATTGCTCTTGTAATCCATTCTTCTGCTATATATTTACTGCACACACGTGCTGTTTAGCGCTATGTGATTCAATCTTTGTAACTTTATTATTGCCATTGAAAAAAATGCTGCTGTGACGACGCTGCTGTGATGACGACGATGATGAAGAATAAACGCGTCGTCGTCGCGGTAAAATCCGTCTTTATATAATTGGCTCAGTTATCAAACCATGACATTGTTGTCAGAAGCTCAAACACTGATTCAGATTGTAAGTGTAGTGCAATTCTTAAGACAGACAAGAGTTTGCAAACTGAAGTAGCAACACAACACCAGCTAGCACCATAACAAACGTCCTGAGGTATTTTTTTTCTTCCCGAGTTTTGTCGGTAAGGCTCAGGGCTTTTGTCACATGAAAGCTCAGCTGATTCCCGGCCTCGCATTAGGGGTAAAAAGGTACCACGTTTATATAGCAATAATAATAATTACTATTATTATTATTATTATTAATAATAAACCATAGAATGAATTAAAATGTTACATGCAGGCATCACTTTAGGGGTAAAAATTTACCTTTGCACATAATAATAATCCATAGTATTAATTAACAGGTTGCCATTCCCTTAAGGTTTACAGGTTAAACAGTTCATATTCTTATTTTTACAGGTTAAACACTTAACCATAAACATCCCCTCTTTGATTTTTTTGTATTCATTTGTTTTGCTATGTAGCCTACAGCAAATATCGGATCGGCAAATATCGGATATCGGGAAATTTCAAAATTAATATATCGGATCGGATCGGAATTGAAAAATCAGTATCGTTGCATCTCTACAACATGCAGAGGAGATGTCATAACATAACCATCTAAACACTACAACATGCAGTCATAACAGAACCATCAAACACTACAGCATGCAGTCATAACAGAACCATCTAAACACTACTCTGTTCACCTCTAGTCGATTATTTATTCAGCCACGGACCACCATTTGAGGCCATTTAGCCTCTCAGACCCATTTGAGCCACTGACCACCATTGTGAGCATAGAGTATATTATGAATAGAGAAGGCACCCAGAGGAAACCCTGAGGCGAAATGGACATAGTGGCCGAATGAAGGTATTGCAGCCTGGCCCCAAACACATGAACGCGCTGGTCCGTTGACTATCATTGTGCACGTTCACGACGGCAGCACGCTAGCTAGCTAACGAACCTAGCGTGCATCCCAGAATGCTCTGTTCCTACTGTGTTGTGTTCATATATGTTACTACTACTTTATAGAACCATGATCCAGTAGCCGAATGGTTTAGTCGATGGTACGTGAACATCCGGGCCCGGGTTCACTTCCCAGTCGATGACTGTGTTTATTTTCTTCTTAACAAACACAACTGTTTGTTTGCATCAAGTCGAGGTCCTTTATTTATTCAGTATCTGAGCCACGGGACCACCATTTTTAGGCTCAAATACTGAATGAATAATGGACCTCGACGAGAAAAGCTAAAACAATTGTGTTAGTTTGGTAAGAATGAAGCTAACTCTCAGTCCTCGATGGGGACTCGAACCCAGGCCCTGTTGTCGACTGAGCGCCGAGAGTAACCATTCGGCTACTGGAACACGGCTTTACAGAGTGGCACGAACATAATATATAAACATCACAACAAGTTAACATCATAAAGTGATCACAGATTGAACAACAACAACGTTAAGTATTAAATAACATTTAACGTACCTGCTGCGGCGGACACGACGGCGGCGGACATGGTGACGTGGCAGAATCAAAACAACACTGAGCAAAACCCCCCTCCACGCGTCTCTTCCATATTTGAGGGGGGGCGTCACTTCCTTCCGGGTGTGACGTGAGGCCACTCCCGCGAGTCTTTTGCCGCGATTTTCTTGTAGTCATTGTAGTCCTTCTACGTTACATCCGGGTCCCGTCCGCTTCTATAGCTACATATTATGATTCTGAACGCGTGAATCTTTTTATTTTTTATTTTTTACAATAACGTTATTTTTCAGAAAGTTAGCCATTGAGGGTTAAAATGTGTCTTAATGCTTCCAACTCGAGTATAATTATCATTAATGTAACTGTAAAGCGTCCACGACAAAGAAAATGTATGACGTGAAGCTTCCTTGAGTAAGACCCGGAAGCGGGTTACGTCACGGCTTAAATAGTCAATAGAGACATAAGTCCCCTTCCTAGAAGCGTCCTTATAGTGGTCTAGCGGTATAGAAACCCGACTTTGAATACAAGTTTATATAACTTCACGGGTTCAAACCCCTCTGATGTTTTTCTCAATCATTGATTCACAATACCAGAATGCACGTTTAATCATAATACATAAAGCAGACAGCCCTGTGATTAAACCTTCAGCATTACACTGCAACCCCACTGTGGCTATACCTTTTTATTCACAATGCAAAGTTATTGTACTCCTAATAATATATCATGGTGTAGTCTAGCTCTGTTTTGATTGATTGATTGATTGAAATATTTATTAACAGTTTGTAGAATTACAGTACATTTCTGTTATATCGTGTCTAGAAGAATGACTCAGTTGTTGGCAACCTGTACTTTACTTTAGAATTAGAATGTAACAACAAGCATCATGGATCGCATCATCATAACAAAGCAAGCACATCCGGGTAACCCACTACTAGCGAACTGTAACCCACAGCCCCAAGATGGTCCGTTGCTGCCCTCTAAGGGCCTGGCTGCATTGTCAGTTATTGGAATGTCAGCTAAACCCAATACATCACATTTTCAAGCACAAACTCAATACAAAGACTGTTAACTGTGAGTGGACGACCCAATTAAGCATTACACTTGTTTACAACAGGGTCCACATTGTTCAATTCATCAAAACATTTAGAGACATACAAATAGACACTTCTATGTAGTTTAAAGAACAGAACAGGAATTCATCATATAGGAAGCAAAAAGGGAAAAGATACATATAGCCTACAGTGAGGGGAAAGGGGGGGGGGTGGACCATAGCTCTAATGGGCATTAGAACTATTGGACCTGCTGTAGCAGTCAGCACAGTAGATTCATATTTCAATCGACCTGGGATGTTAAAATTGTGCCAAACTGTGTTCAATTAATTGCCTCTTCTGCTACAATAAACAGCAGTTACTTATTATTGAGACTCAGAGCACGTTGACATGAATAGCTTAGCATATCTGTGTTATAATGAATGGGTTTGATTGATTCAATTAATATTTTATAAAAAAATGTAGAAATGTAGAAGTACCGTCAAAACAAAATAATTCACATGCAAGTAAAGGCATGGCGTTGCAGAGGCAAAAAAAAGCACTGGTAGGTACTTACTGCATGTTGTACCATATTATACACTGGTAGGTACTTACTGCATGCTGTACCATATTATACTTTTGAGTAATGTTTGCACTTACATTGCACGTCTTGACCTTTTTATACATTTGAGTAATGTATGCACTTATAGTACCATTTTGTACTTTTGAGTGATGTTTGCACGTTTGTAGTTTTTGCATGTTTTGCATGTGTTTGAATAATGTTTGCTGTTTATTTACACGTACAGATGCACACATACAGTAAAGTAAATTTGATCAAATCTGTGATTACTAAACTATTAAAGTAGCTTCTCAGTCCAGTCCACCTTAAGACAAATTATGACGTTTAACTCCTGTTCTCTCAACCTCAAGGAATCCATTATCAACAACTACATCACTGACAAAAACCTGGACTTCATATTCACTGAAACATGGAAGGTGTGTCCCTGTAGTCTCAAAGGTTCAAAGGTTCAAACTGCACCAGAGGCAGTCGTTGAACTCGTCTAGTGTGCATGTGTTGCCAGCAAGTGTAGCGGCCGCTGTTCTGGCAAACTCAATAACCTTCCATGCACAGAGCTCTGCATAGATAGTTTTTTATTAAAGTGTCCTACATCATAAGATGCCTAGCCCGCACGGGCTTACAAGACACTCACAAAATTGTACATATATAATACATATACACAAATGGACAGTTACTCATGGATACATCGTTCTCCAACGTAACTGCCATGCTTTCTCTATACATTTTCCAAACACAACAACTTCATTACTGAACAACCAATTTAACATAAAACACTCAAAAACCAAACACAGATCTGGGTTCTTATCCTGAATTCTTTTCAAAGAGAGTTTCTTAAATCATGGTATAATAGTGGACAATAGAAAACAAAATGAAACTCATCCTCTACAACTCCCAGGTCACAGAGAGCACACAGTCGCTGCTCCTCAGGAACGCCAGTATATCTGCCAACCTCAACTCTCTGCAAATGTGAAACTGCTGAGGGTTCATGTGATAATCTTCCAAAAAGATGAGGCCGAGAGTGATGACGACGATGCCTACAGTGATTATTTGTACAGTTGAGCATGCCACGCTCATGTCTTTTATTGAAACTGTATACAGTTATTGGTATACTCAACTATGAAACTCCAGTTGTTAGTCGGTATAGTCCATGACAGTGGTTCCCAAACTTGTGTCATCAAGGACCACCAAATCAACAGCCATTGTGGCCCTCTATATAATATCGGAAGCGGCAGATCTGTCCCTGCAAATGATTGGAGATCGGATATCTGTCATAATCCTGCACCCCTAATCATCGTCCTTTTCTAATTATCATGGATGAATGATGTTGCATTTTGTCAAAGGAAAGTCAAATAAACCGTTTGATTTGAAATAAAACATTGTCCGTTACTGATTTAAGGTTTGTGGAAAATTGGTCAGGTAGCTTTTGCACCTTGTGGATTTGCATATTGACTCACTGGCCTTAGAATGTTTCGGAATCCCCCCAGGAGGAAGTCACTAATGTTGCTCTGGAGAGGGAAGTCTGGAGCTCTCTGGTGGAGCCGTTGCCCCCGCGACCCGACTACTGATAAGCGGTTGAAGATGGATGGATGTCGACAGAAATAAATACACACAAGATATTGCTACACATTGCCATGGTGATAAAATATTGGTAGGGCGGAAATAAAAAATGTAAACAGTTGTGTGTCCTCTAGGGTCCATAAAACAGAACAAACATGGTTTACAAGAATCTTCACGAAACAGTCAGTGTCACATACACTAGTGTGACCGTGGACCACGCCCCTTCACAGGGGCCAACAGAAAGGTTCAGCCAGAACTGCCATTTTTGGTGGAAGGAGAAGCGAAAAATAAGGGACCAAGAGTCCCTTCGGGCTTGGTCCCTAAATAGACTTGTAACCCAACTGTAGGGAGTACAAACACAGGAAATAACCTGGGGGTTATCATCTATGAAAAGGCAACACAATGAGCAGCAAATGAACCATGCAAATACAACAAATTGAGGGCACTGCAGGGAGTTGAACCCCATTCTGGTAAACCAGTAGTACCACACCAGTGCCTTAGTTAGTTTTGTTGTAATTTACAGGTCCAAATTAAGCAATCACAACAATGTATCATAATGGACTATAAATGATAGCCATGATTATCTTTAAAATTGAACGAGAAGAAGACTCACTCCACAAATAACTTAAGGAAAACGCCTCAGACATAGACTAAGAAAATCTTTAATTTATTTCATGCTCACAAAGTGCTGCATAAGTGCTAAAAGTGAAAAGTTCAGCAGAAACCTTTTGGGTCATAGGCCCATCATCAATGCCTCGCCTACTGACCGGCATGAATGAAGTTTTAGCTGCAAATGGCAGCATAAATAAATCACATCAATACACACCACATAATGTGATGTGAACTGACGCGATTAAGCTTCGCTCACACATTATAAAAGACATACATCACATCAATCCACATCACATTCCTACACTAACCTAACCCTAAGTTCATCATGTGATGTGGGGGTGACGTGATGAAGCCTTACTCACCAATGTGAAATGATACGAGACATAAACACACATCACATACGGGGCCTGTGTTCATATGTGATGTGGGCTTAGAAGCTTTACTCACAAATTAGATCTGATAATATAGCACCAACAATAGTCTTATGACCTAGAGGTTTGCTGCTGGACTTCACTTTAAGCACTTAGAGCGCTTTATGAACATTAACAAAAAAAAGATTCTTGGTCTCCGCCCAAGCAGTTGGCCTTAGGTTTTCGTGGCGCAAGTTTTTCTAGCCAGTTGTCCCACATTTATTTTAAAATTGACATTTAAGAGTTTTCAAAATAATTGCCTACATTAAAACAAATATTACAATTTATGCCATTTGTGGACGATTGACATAAATTATACGAGGTGCAAATTATGCAATGGCAGCAGCATTCTTTGCACCCCAGTATTTGTCAGCAATACAGCAACACTATCAACATGAGAACACAACATACAACACTACGGATGACATTAGAATTAGAACACAACAGCAATGAACAAAATGCGTATGCCGTGCGACGAGCTATCCGCAATTGCTGTGAAAATATCACAAAAAACCACATAAATGCACATCACATACGGGGCCTGTGTTCATATCTGATGTGAACTGACGTGATGGCGCTTTACTGGCAAATGACGCGAAACGATACAGCTCCAATCAAATGATTAGAAACTGTATGCGAGACACGACCCGACACACGCACCACATACACTAGTGAAGAACTAGTGATAGATAGGCAAGAAAGAAATTACTTAATAAAGCAAAATGCGATTAAAAACTCTGAGACCAAAAAAACAATAACTTTATTAAAGCAAAGAATAGAAGAGAAGATGAAAGGTTGGGGTAGAAACCACGCATGTCCAAAACAGTTACTTTTCTGGACTTGTGATCCGATAATATTTATATAATAAGTGTTCCAATGTTATTATTTAGTCACAAGCTCTTGATGTGTTTGATACAATAAAACATAATAGGTTATATTCAATAATGGATGATCTTTGCATCGTGAGCTTGTAGATCAGCTATTTGCTACTTTAGTGTGTGACACTGTAGCATGACCAAGTAAGGAAATTAAATTTACAAAAGAAGGTTGAACTATGGAGATACAAGGTTTCTGCCCGACATCGAAAGATAATAAACTACGCCCACTTACCTTCAATATCAGCACTAAACAAAACAAACTAATCAAGGAAGAAAATCTGCCATAATTTTCTTCCTGTTAGTTTGGACAGATCTACAGCATAGAAGGCTGTAAACAGTGTTAAGCAGGCTACATGCTACCATAATGATACGGGAAATGAGTCACATACCGCCACATCACATTTGTACACACAGTCCACTAGTGAAGAACTAGGGCAATAGATGGGCAAGGAGAAAGAAAAAAATAACTTTTTTTTTATTAAAAGAGAAAGAGAAAGGAAACAATAGAAACTCAAATAACTCGACACAGAAAACAGTACAGAAACACTACAACAGAACATACGTGATGTGACGTGACGTGACAGCTTTACCCGTAAATTATGTTAATAAATAAATCACATAGCCCATAGTGGCATGTGATGTGGAGTGGCATTATACACAAATGACGTGAAACGATACACGGTGCGAATGACAACCTACGGTATGGTAGCATGTAGCCCACTTACACAAGCAGCAGGAATCAAAAGGTTCATTACTAACCTTCACTGTTAACAGCACCCAGCAGTGGCAACAACAGCAGAGTTTGTACCTTCAATACCGACGTCACCTTGTCAGCTTCACGTTCTGAAATGACAGGGGAAAAAAACAAAAACATTTAGTTGTCGGCCTACAGGATGACATTTTGGAAGTCATAACAGTCACTGAAAGCTGTGTCACCATTATTTTACTGTTTTAACAACAGTCACTGACAGGGCTGTGTCACCAATATTTTACTGTATTAACAACAGTCACTGACAGGGCTGTGTCACCAATATTTTACTGTATTAACAACAGTCACTGACAGGGCTGTGTCACCAATATTTGACTTTATTATTGTCACAAATTGTGATTAAAGCTGCTATAAGCAATAAAGTAAATTATAATGATTTTTATTTTATTCAGACAGCAATGAGTAAAACACTCCCAAAAATGATTTAGTCTCTGCGATACATCTAGGGGCCACAATCTGCAGTCAAAGATGTTCCTAGAAGCTTTGTTATTGGTCAGAGGGGAAAAAAAAGAACCCGGTCAAAATGACTGACCAATCAGGAAGTAGACAGGCAAAACGACCAATGGCAAAGCTGGGAACATCTTTGAATGCAGATTGTGGCCCCTAGATGTGTCAGACAAAATATTGTTTTACCCATTGCTGGCTGTCTGAATACCAAAAATATAAAAAAAAAAAAATACATTTGACTATTGCTTATAGCAGCTTTAACGATTCAACCCATTCAATTCATTTTGCAACCAGAGCTTATTTTAATTATGTTTGGGAGACAAGAAACGCTTTCCTGTTTTTTATGTGGGTAATCGTCGTTTTTATATATGTAGTATTTCAAAAGTGTCCATGATGTCATGGACACTGGGCTCACTTCCTTCCTGGACTAAATGTTGTCTCAGTAAGACAGCCCTCCCCCTATGCACAAGGAGCAGTGCACCAAAGCATTATGGGAATTGTAGTCTGGGTAGGAAGTGTCCAAGACATCATGGACACTTTGAAATACTAAAAACACGTACAAACCTCAGTAAAGTGTTTCTCCCAAACATAATTAAAATAAGATTTGGTTGCAAAAGGGGTGAAGTGTATTTTTCGGCAAAGTATAAAAGTAATTAATGCATATAATTAGTCATATCTGCCTCGTGTAGCTCGTTTATGAAGCCTAAAAGCCATAAAGAAATTTAAACTTTGTATTTATGTGTTAATCGCAATCATATGTATGACAATGAATGGTCAACTTGACATGTAATGGTGACACAGCCCTAGTTTCTACTACAGCCACATGTAATCCAGGTACGTACTGTGGGGGGCTTTCCGTCGCTCGGTTGAAGATAGCCGGTATTAATAGAGCCGCGTAGGTTGTATGGCACAATACGTCCCGAGCACCGTACGCCTCGTAATCTCAGGGAGCGTTCGTTGACACCGTTATAAGTTTCAGCTCAGCCGAGTAGACACTATTACCAATACCAGCCATCTCCTGATGACTCCATCCAAGGTCACACATGACACCAAGGTCACATGATTAACCTGTAAGACAGATACATAAAACAACATTACACCCTTTATACAGATTTCATACATTGTAAAATTCATATAATATTAAAAGGATATTTCACTTTATCCTCTACTCAGGCTAATGTGAACACTGCAGACAGCTTTTAAGTTGCTTGATTCAGTATTTAGATATTCAATATTAATTTTAGCTGTCCTGCCCCTTTCCTATACAAACCCATTGTAACTTCAAACTCCATTTTAACCATGATAGATTGATCGAAAACACCCAACCTTTTTTCTGGTGACTGATGGTGTCTTTCAAATACGTGAGGGGGCGTGGCTTTTCATTTAGCCTACCGTTCTTATTTATTTTTGATGCTTAAAGTTTAGTCGGTTCCGGCCTCCTTCTGGAGGGCATTTTCCAAAATAATTATTAAAAGATAAATAAGAACGGTAGGCTAAATGAAAAGGCCCACTCACGTATTTGAAGGACACCATCAGTCACCAGGAAATAAGTAGAGCGTTTTATGAATCTCTCATGGTTAAAATAGATTTTGAAGTTTGCATTGGAAGGGGTCAGGGCAGTACAATAATGAATCCAATTACTGAATAAAGTAACTTAAAAAAAAAAAAAAAAAAAAAAAAAAAAACTGTCTGTAGTGTTCACATAAGCCTGAGTAGATAATGACAAAGTTTGTTTTTTAAAGTGAATTATGAAAATAGCAGAACTAAAAGCTCAGTGTCATCACATTCACAATGCATTGTGAGCTTGTAGATCAGCCATTTTCAAATGACCAAAATATGGCTGTAGTGGTAAATGAACAATGTAGGCTAGTATGTTTAGTAATAATATTAAAAACTACAAACTAGTTAAACGTTTCCAAATAGAGTATAATTTCTATACTTCAGTAAAGGCAATGATTTACTTTCCACCAATGTTGGGAACCATGGTTTGTTAGCTTCCTTCTCTAAGGCCTCCATCACACCTAAAAAACACCCGTCTTGTCTGTGTTTGATGGCCGCCTCAATGCTTTTCCAATGGAACTCACATGGTGTGAGCAAACATTTGTTTGGTGGCTGTGTTCTGTCTCCCCTCCCCTCCATCAAACAAATGTTTGGTCAAACCATGTGACTCCCAGTGGAAATACATTGGGAACACATTAAACACAGACAAGACAAATGTTTCACACAAACATGTTCTGTTCTGTGCTCTGCCTGTGTTTGATGGCCACCTCAATGCTTTTCCAATGAGAGTCACATGGTTTGACCAAACATTTGTGTTTGATGGAGGGGGACAGAACACAGCTATCAAACACAAATGTTTGGTCAAACCATGTGCCTCCCATTGGAAATGCATTGGGGCGGCCATTAAACAGACAAGACACAAAACTTTTTTTTTTGTGTGCGTGTGTGTTCGAGGCCCAAGGCCTCATTCACACAAACATGTTCTGTGCTCTGCCTGTGTTTGATGGCCGCCTCAATGCCTTTCCAATGGAAGTCACATGGTTTGATCAAACATTTGTGTTTGATGGAGGGGGGAAATCAAACACAAGTGTTTGCAACAGAACACGTGTTCTTTATGTGTGAATGAGGCCTAAAAGGACAAACATTCCTGACATTGTCCATTTAGTGTCACAATAAACAGTCCTATAAATCCTCTAATGTTTAAACAACAGTCCTATAAATCCTCTAATGTTTAAACAATAAACAGTCCTATAAATCCTCTAATGTTTAAACAGTCCTATAAATCCTCTAATGTCTAAACAACAACAGTGTTTCTCAAACAAACGCTTTTACCTTGGAACAAACAGCTTGGCTCACAGACAGCATGCAATGAAACAGCCTGGATCCCAAAGCAAACAGCATGCTGGGAAACTTCTTCTTCTTCTTCATGGGGTTTTATGGCGGTTGGCATCCAAATAGTTGCATTACCGCCCCATGCTGGGAAACAACATGGCCGCTCCTATTTAAATCCAAAGCCCCACCCACTGGATCCGGTCACCTGTTCAACTAGTCCGTCCGTCATTGGTCCGTTGGTCAGAGTGATAAGTGATTGGATGATCACTTATCAGCTGTGTGTTGATCATCACAGCTGTGTGCACCACACACACACTGTGGTAGTCTATTAATAGTTGTGGAGAGGGATGTAGATGGAAAGTCTACCTTGAATAGATTCCAACCACTTCCATTTCATGTCATAGTGACACTATGTATCCCATGAAAACATATAGTAATATAACAATGTAAAAAAAATGTTGTAGGTACTTGTTGTTGTACTGATACAAGGACTTAAGCTTCTAAAATAAATACTGCTGCTGTAATTAAAGAGAGAACATACTCTCAATAGTGGATAGACTGAATGATTAACTACCCCAAAAATATAGTTTACATTTTACCACTACTATTAACTTAAAACAGAATTCTTAATATTGTAAGCATAATGATATTGTCGCATTGTGATATTTGGCCATAACTCCCTCCTCTGAGGGAGCTACCTTTGGGGAAGGGGGGTTGTTGTCCAGACAGGGGCCAGACTGGTGAGGTCATGGGTTCATGTAGCATGCCAAAGTTTGTGCTATTGCCATTGAGAATGCATTGGGCGTTTAAGTTAAATAACTCAGAAACTACAAAACATTTCAAAGTAAAAAGTTCCAGCATGTGTCTCCACAGTAAGCTGAATTTTACAAAGTGTGAATGGAGTTTCTAGGTGAAAGTGATTTTTTGAAGTGCCACTATCTGCCTATAAATGTCTCAAATTTGAAAGCACTATATTTCTAAAACTATTAAACATTTCAAAGATTCCTTTTCAGGCACACAAACTAAATAGGTTTGAATGGGGTTTCTAGGTGTAAGTATGTAGGACTAGTAGTGGGTGAAACGTTACAATGGTAATATGTTGTAAAACAATGAGTAATGCTAATATTTAGTGGTTTTCACTTACTTACAAAAAAATAAATAATAATATAATATAATAATTCTTCTTAACCGTGCACTTGCACGACAGCAAACCTATTCATGGGGAACATTCACCTGCTGGTCTACAGGCTCACAAGCTGTCATGATGTTGTGCAGCCTATATATTTTGGTTATTTGATTTTATATAGTGCTTAAATTAGTCCTTTAATGCAGACCGATACAAATAAGTCAACATAATAATTGAATAAATCTAGAAAACATCATTGGTTTGTGATCAGTTTGACTGCTTAATTAATGAACAGTAAAGACATCAGGATTAGGTTAAACCTGGCTGTTAGCCTGGTCCGGAGCAGGCTAAATCCAAAGAATTAGTTTCCATGGTAACTAATGTAGCATCACTTTCATGAAACCGAATCAAGCCTCAACATATCCAGGTTAACTGGTTAAATTAATCTGGCAAGATTAACCAGCTTTCATGAAACCGGTTAATCGCTGATCCAGGATATATTAAGCCAGGATATGTGTTAAATCCTGGCTTAATCTCTAATCCAAGTTTTGTGAAACAGGCCCCAGCCACAGTCCATCTTGTTGTTATTCATGTCAGCTGGTTTTGGTAGAATTTAGAAATACCGAACCCAGCTTCAAACACACAAACATCACACGTACGCTGATATGAATCCCTGCAGGCTCTTCATTTGGTGACATTTACCAGATTATTTAATTTATAAAGATCTCTGTTTCCACTTCCACAGATCTCTCACACTCTCAGACTGTTTTCCTTCCTGCTATTTTTTTTAGTCCCACCCTGTAGGCTATGGCGTCTATATCGTATGACGCAGAGAGGCTAAAGCGGGGAAACGTTTTAGCTGTCAGACTCGCTGCTTTAGTCGTTGTCTGCATGAGAACCACTGCTCCAGGCCAGGGTACTGCTTTTGTTGTAGTTTATTAAAGTTAAAACATTACCACAGTGAATCACAGCACAGTAAATAGCGATTGCGGTCAACAAAGTTGGACCTTCCCCGTTCACCCATAGGCCTACTCTAAGGTTCACCCCCTCTCTCCTTCCATTCATGAAAATGCCGCCTTGCAAACAGCTGACTTTCTATGAGTGACGTAGACTAGTAGCACACAACACCACGTGACCCATATAGCTGTCACCAACACACCCCCTGTCAAAACTGCAATATGTTGACTAGAGTTGATTGACAGCTGTCCTGTAAATGCCCATATATTGCCCAATGAGTGACATTGCTTTGTTTGTGAACCAGAAACTACAGGTTTCTGCAAAGTGTTCATGCATGCATATACAGTATATTCAGCATGAAACCGCTGTGTGTGGGTCTGAGAAGATGGATGCACCATTATGTGCATGAGTTACCCTATTGTTTTAAATGTGTGATGTGTCTAGTATTTTTGTGAAATATTTGGACATTCATGGAAGTGTTGGAACGATATGATATTGAGCCCATAATGTTCAGAAAGCCTGGAGTATTACTGTCAGATTCAGTGATTGAATGTCTCCATGTTTGCTCCTTGGTGAACATGATGGGGTCTCCCTCAGTGCAATCCTGGGCCTCAAATAAAGCTTGAATTATTTCTGTTTTATATGGCTCAGTTCTGTGAAAAATGTCAGCAACACAAAAATGCTCCTGTCTAATGTTGTGGGTGGTGGGGTGGCCCTGTGGGGTTGACTCACCAAAGAGTAACCTACAACTACTAAGACTGACTCACCATAAGTAACTTATGTAGCTACATACGTATGTCAGCATGAATCCACATCGCCACGGCTTCGCTCTGAAGTACACCGTGGCTCACTGACCTGAATAGGTTTCCAAAATGCATGCTATCATAGTATTCATTCCATTTTAAAAACCATAAGGCTACAGTTGACTGGTTTTAAGCAGTCTCTCTCCACAAGGCCGACCAGAATACACGTTGCAAGGACACTTGCTGCCACACCAAACAGCCATGCACTGAATCCAGCAGGATGCAGGGACTTCTCCTCAGAGCGGTTCCCCCGGATGCTTTTGAGTGGCCACACCGACCGCAGGCAAGTGTACTCTATCAGAGGAAAGTGAAGGACAGTTAACTTCAAGCATTTAGTCATCTTTCCTTTGTAGACACAATTTGGGTTGAGAGCTGTGTGTGTGCATAGGGGAGAGAGGAATTATTTTTCCTTTAGTGTGTGCGTGTGTGTGTGTGTGTGCGTGCATGTGTGTAGGGGGGGTTTGGGGGGTAACATTACATTCAAAATTCAATCAACTGAAGGCCATCCCCAGCAGGATGGGAGGGAGATAGGGGCTTGTGGGTGATGAGGAGAACCTCAACTGAAGTTTCCACTGGGCCTGCTGCGCTCCTAATGCAGCCTTGGATGTAATTGGGTCCCAGAAGGCTGTTCATTATCTGGGGTGAGCGAGGCAACAAAACAGAAAAGGGAGGGAATGGAGGAAGAAAATGCCTCGTTCTTCGCTCTGTGCCTCCGTCCTATAGCAACCATTATGGGACAGGAGTTAATTAAAAGAGCGGTTGATGCCACTGTTTCTCTCATCAATCTCACTTGTGCTCTTATTAAATTTGTAATGACAGTGGAGCTTGTCCCCAGTCCACCACCAGACACTCGCATTGTGTGTGTGTGTGTGTGTGTGTGTGTGTGTGTGTGTGTGTGTGTGTGTGGTGGGGGGTGAGGGGGGAATTAATGGCAGAGACAGTACAAAATCCAACAGTGGTCATGACTGGTCGTCAACAACTAATATAAAATAAAATCCTATCAATGACGGAGAGACATTAATGTAAGCGCTGCCGCTGTCTTCTCTTTTTGGGGGGGCATATGCTCATCTGAGAGGTCTTTGCACCTATAATCCTATGTCTCCTGTCTCTGTCGCCTCAGAGGCCATTTTAATTCCGTCCATCATTACAGGGACCTTACCCTGGAAAGCTTTGGTAAAGGTGACTGCTGACGCCGTCATTCACAAGGACTATTTCAAAATGTCCGCCCATAGCTAAGATTTGTCTCATTATAGTTGCTGGAGTCCATTAGGTCTGTCCCTTAATCCCTTCTTCCATCTGCCTGCCATCCTCAATCACGATAGCTTGGTGACTTGAGGGGTTCAAGCCTTGAACTTCAAGGGCACTACTCACAATCTCTATTAGTATGTGTCTTACATTGAGCCTGAGAATAACACTAACCAACCAACAAGAAAGGGTTTTTTATAGATGGATTCTTCCTCCATGTAGTATACTAGTCAAGACAGTTCCCTCTTGAACGAATCACAGTCAAAGTGGCTTTCCTTTTGTCTTTCCTTCCAAATGTTTGCTAGCTATAGAAAGCGAGGCTTCAACATAAGACATAAGTGTGATGAAGCCAGCTATAGCACTACCATACATTCAGCCTTTTTTTTCCCTTTAACCACAGTCAGTCCGTGACCTGGAGATTTACATACAGCTTCAATGCTCAAGATCCACCCACACACTTGTCTCTTATAACTAAAGTACATCAACAACTCACAGTCACAGCTGTGAGAGGATTCAAATGACCTGCCGGTTCCTTCATGGAACAGTGTTGCATCAACAATTTAAGCATTTTGTTTCAGTGTGTGTGTGTGTGTGTGTGTGTGTGTGTGTGTGTTGGGGGGGGGGGGGGGTAGTGTGCACTTTTGTTTTTCTCATTATTTCCATGGGCCTCAGCTCAGGACTGACAATCAAACCACATTGTGTACATTTCATTATGGCCACTCGTTATAAATCCTACCAAAGCTACACATTTCGGTTTATTGGCCATGCCTATTTGGAAATGCTGTAGAATTACTTTTCACCAAATGGCCAATAGGAAAGGCAGTAAAGGGCTCTTTAGACCAACTAAATAATGTGTTCTAGTCAGCTGACAGGAGCATTTACAGAAGAATGAAGGGTGCTGCTTTGCTGGTGGGTCATTTATCATAATTATGATTAGAATGTGTCACCTCACACTTCTGATTAAATATTATTTGGCTGTGGCAGGTAATTTAATTGTAGGTGTACCGTATGTGTGCAAGAACTAGCAAGCTGCCAGCAAACCACAATGCACTATTAATGCACTAGATACAATACACAGTACTTATTTGTTTGCAGATCAGATGCGGGTCCAAATTGTACAGAATTGTTTAATTCCTCTCCGTAGGTTGTTTCCTTGATTCCTTCAAAGGTGTTTCTATTGTTTTCATCTTGAGGTTTAGGGGCAGGATATGTGTAAGAAAAGGTTATAATATAAATAAGGGGTTTATTTATGGGACTTTTTTTGCCTGACAGAATCTTAAAATACACCCTTTGAGAATTAAAGGACCACTTTTCAACCTATCTTCATATCATTGGTCCTCACTAATAATCATGACTAAACTAACCATAAACCGCAAGCACGGGAGCAGGCGCTAGTCCGAGGTGCGGACGCATGTCGAACCAATGCTCCGTCGGACCATAGTATGCCTCCCAGATGGGATCCCAACATTTTCAGCTATCTTTGTAATAAAGTAAAAATGTGCTTGAATCTTCATAACCATTTTTCTGAATTACTAATTGTATGCAAACAGGTGTTCATTTGTCAATGTAGGTTGTTTGTCAACAGTTATGCTGTTTTCTGTTGTCTCTTCATTTGCATATTTAGGTAGGGTATATGTAAAAAAAAAAAAAAGGGTTAAAAATGAACCCCCTGGGACATTATTTGTTCTTGTTACCTGGCATAATCTTAAAATAGACCCTTCACGGATTAAGGTGTCGTTAAGAAATCCACCGTATGTGCATGAGCCCCCATTCCATCTACTATTCAGAAGCGGTTTCAGGAGGGTTCAGACGGGGTGTATATTTGCAAGAACATGTAACCATGTGATCATACCCGACCATTAGGGTATGGTCAGGAATGATTGGGTCTACATCTCAAATGGGAGCTATGACCTCAGGAACATGTGAATCCAGCATAAGCATAAAAATGAGGATTTACACACAAAAAAAAGTAAACAGTTATGTTGGAATCTAAATCAGAATGTTTTCAATCGCATATACTGTATGACCATGTAATGGAACCCAATTGGTTCCACTTGAGGAGAATTGTCCATAAATTCAAGTAAAATACAAACTTTGTATTTCTATGTGAATGTGCCACAGACTCTGGGAGATACACAACATAGTTACAACAATCATTAAAAAAAAGAGATTAAAAAATAGTCCAATTTATTCATCAGTTTACATCAGAAGCTAATTAAAAAAAAAGACTTTAGTTGCAAGTGACTGTCCGATAACTATTCCAAGCCATGTATGACAGGTACAGAACACAGTTCTTCTCATATTAACCCCCCAGACAGGCTTTACTTCACAGGCAGGCCAGGCCTCTTCATATCCAACCACACTGGGTTTAAGATGGAGTGAGTTGCCATTTCTGACACAAAAGGACCATGAAAATGAAACAATTGTCATGACTTTTATCTAGCAAAGTGATTCATATGCACGGTGCAAAGCTGTGGTATATTAATAAGATGTTGGTGCAGGCTTTAACTGTCTGGGAAAGCTCAATTAACTAAAAGCTAAGTGTCTCTATTTCATTATATATAGGAGTCCCACAATAGAAATCTATTGTCTTTAGACAGTCATGCCAGTTCATAAACCGTTTGTCTGTGTTGATGGTACCGAGGCCGTTTAGTGCCCTAGCATCCTATTCTAAAGGGGAACATTAGCAGAAAATAGGTCATCTACAAGCTTCCAACACGATGCGAGCTCGAAGATTTGCTATTTTCGGCAAAGCAATTCGGTGTAGAGTAGAGGAAAATTGAGCAAGGCCAAGTAAAGACAAGTCAACTTTGCCATTTAATCAGACCAGTGTGTGTCCAGTGGAAACCTCGTATGAATCTGATCTCAGGTCAGAATGGGTCAAGTGGTCAACCCAAAAACTCAAAGAAGAAGTCGACCAGCCAAACACAATATGAAACACAATTCCCATAGTTTTTAAACAATACCCACAAAAGAACTAATATCTGGAACAACCACAAAGCCTGCAGAATTACCATTAAAAGTACACGCCTGCCCCTCTAACAACCAGTTTTTAGAGATTAAGTGCAATATTAATATATTACAGCATTGTTCTTTTATTTCTTATTAAACTATCAAAAAAACAAACAAAAACATGCAGCAATCTATCAGAGATACAGCTGTCGGCCTACTGTATGAGGATGCATTGTGATAACGCTGAAGGAAGGATTATCTTGGAAGTCCTGTGTGCCTTATACAAGTTCTCCCTCTAGTGGTCTCTAGATGAATCACAGAAGGCATGATCGTGTTGGCAGGGGGACGTGAGTGCCTGTGGTTGGTGGTTGGTGGTCCGCCGCTGTATAACAGAAGGTTCTAGAGTCCAAAGCGGGCCGGGGTGTGCCTGGGGGTCTGGGGGGCCTCCTCTTTTCTTCCTGGGGTGCAGATTTTCACTGCCCTGAATTAGAGAAGAAAAGTTGCATAAACATTTTGTTAAGAGAGAGAGCAGCGCTGGGTCTTTGCTCTGTGAACGTGTGGTGAGGCGACGTAGAGGGACCACCAGAGCAGCGCTAGGGCCTTTAGGGCCGATTCATACTCCTATTTTACCGCTGTTTCGGCGCTGTAGTGCCGAAATGATTTCGTCAGAAATTTTCAGTAGCACCGAAGAGCCGACTTTAGGACGGTGTACCCCCCCCCCCCCCCCCGAACCTCAAATGACGTCACATTGTAGGCTCTACAGAGCCGAACCGACTTTTATTCGGCTCTAAAATAGGAGTATGAATGGGGTCTCTCTATGAATGGGGTCTGTCTAGATCAGGGGTGCGATCACAAAGGCTGTGCACGGCAGGTATAGATCCCATGACATGCCCCTAAAGAATATTTCAATTAAATATATAAACAACAAAGACAATTCTTGGCAATCTGCCACTTGAATTAAAGGTGACTTGAGCCTGTCAGCTCAAATCCACAATGCAACATTTAGTTTTCGGTAGCATTAGAAATTAAATACAAAAAAACCCTACCTATTCCATTTCTCCCGCTCTATTTCCCATTCCGTGTTAGCATCATGTCATGCTTTAGCTATTGAAAAATAGCAGATCTACAAGCTCATACAAGCTTGTAGGTCTGCTATTTTTGAAAAATCGAAGAACGACTGACATTTTTTAGAATCTGATCTCAGGTCAGAATGGGTTAATCGGCCCAGGCCGTAGCGTAACGGTCTGGGCACCGGACTGGTGATCCAGTCGCGGTGTGCCGCGGGTTCGACTCCCGGACCCGACACGGCCTTTACCGCATGTCATCCCCCCATCTCTCTCCCGTTTCCTGTCAGCCTACTATCTGTCCCTTAAAAAATCAATAAAAGGCGTAAGCCGCAAAAAAAATATCTTAAAAAAAAAAAAAAAAGAATGGGTTAATCAGACCAGTGTGTGTCCAGTGTCCAGTGGAAACCTCGTATGAATCTGATCTCAGGTCAGAATGAGTTAAACTCTTTTCAGGTGGGTAGATCTTGTTGAGCTGGTCATTTTGAAAGTAGCTCTCAAGTCAAAAAAGGGTGGGCACCCCTGCTCTAGATAGATTATAACTATGGTTGTCCAAGTATTCTGCTGGGTGAAATTGCTTATCGTTGCTACTACTGGGTAACTCCATTTTTCAGGTTCCATAAATCGATGTGTGTTCGTTATAATTTTTTTTGGAACCAATGAAAAGTATTAAAAAGTGCTTCGGACAAAACCACTCAACTCCATTGGACCCACAAACTGTCTGCTAAAGCAGCTAACTCCACAACCTCTCCCCCTCTCATGCAAGTCATTGACAATATATATCAACAAAAATTCTCCCCAACAGCAGAGTATTACTACAGAAGAGTATTCTTTTACTTGTGTATAAAGCTCTCAATGGTCTCGCACCTTCCTACCTACATGACTGCCTGCCTAAATATGTCCCAAACCGCCCCCTAAGGTCTTCCACTGCTGGCCTGCTCGCTTTGCCTAAAAAATGGCAACTAAAAAATACGGGGAAGCAGCTTTTTGCTTCTACGGGCCGACGGCATGGAACAAGCTCCCACTGTACCTTCGTCAGGCAGCCTCTGTAGACATTTTTAAAGCTCAGCTCAAGACCCACTTCTACATTTTGTTATTCATGTCCTCACTGTATTGCATTACTGCTTGCTTTTTAATGTTTATGCCTTGCTTTTCTTTTTTTCTCCATTGTTCTGTAAAGCACTTTGAGCTGCATTTCATGTCATGAAAGGTGCTATACAAATAAAGTTTTATTATTATTATTACTAATTGTTTATACTTTTTTACATTTGTGGTGCCCCGTGTGGTTAGTAGAGGAAGCGTCCCCAAGTGTGATTTGGAGGGTTCAATGGATGTTGTGGATGTCATGGTATATGCCAGGGGTCCGGGACACCTAGGGGGTCCTCAGAGTTACAACAGGGGTCCGCCAAATCTTTGTATGATAGGATGTTTTGGGTTTTTATTTATTTAAGTCATGTGACTTTCATTGTCACATGACCCCCAAGATCACATGTAACTCATTTGAAGGAGATTGATTTGATTTGTCAAAAAAATAATATAATTATTTTATGTTTCTGCAACAAACAGTTCAACCCATAGGGGACCCCACAAATGCAAAGGGTTTAAGTGAAATCGCCCTTTGGCGCCTTTTTATCGATTTGACATAATTTATTGAGTACGTGCCACGATCACTCTGGGGAGTATTGAGGCAAACCTTTTACGGATATAAATAAAAGCAATACAATGATAGGAGCAATACCTATACTGTGGTTGCCTTTGAAGCAACCGTACTAATACTCGTAGTTTACAGCATAGTAAGCAGAGATTAAAATAGGGTGCATTTTGCATCCCAAAACGCAGTTTATAGTTAAGGGACGCGATAAAACAACGACCTCTGCATCCACGGGATGCACTACTGTACTGTACTGTTTTTTATTCTAGTTTATTTTGCTATAGCTTTACTTATAATAATAATTTCTTCTTCTGTTTTCTACATGAATATAACCACATTATAACCATATAAATTTAAATTGGAGTTAAATGCTGCAATTTGTAAAAATATGACTCCTAACGTTGTTGAAGTGGGACTCATAAAATGTCCCTGGGACTCTAAAAGACCATCCCTGCATCCCGGGACTCATTACATTGAAAACCTATTTACATCACTGAGTAAGTATTAAGTAATGCCAGAGACATGGTGCTGTCACTTGCTAGTGCGGTTTATAGTGAGGTAAACAGAGAATGGACATTTGGCTAGAGGGGGGGGGGGGGACACACGGTTTGGCCTCTCTGTAGAGACTGGAGGTACGTTGCAGAGCCTGACGCCACTGACAGCACAATCTATCATCTTTAATTACAGCAGCGTGACACCCTGACACTGCCTAGTGTCCCCTCATCTCTCCCTCCATCCATCTCTACACACAGGCAACAATTACAGCCATCAGGCCATAACCCCTCTCTGTCATTGTGTCCTCTTTCTGTCCCCTCCTGTCCCCCATCCCCATTTTGTCCTGTCCCCAGGCCCCCATACCCATTTTGTCCTGTCCCCACAGGCATAGACAAGGACACCAGTAGTCTGGCATGATATGGAGGGCTGAAAAAGGAGATTAGTGGTTGGGACGACTGGAGCACTGATTGTTGGAGATCACGATAAATGTTCTATGAAACCTATGTTTCTATGTCAGCGGTGCTCAACCTTTTTCATGTCAAGCACCCCCACAATTATCTCTATTGAGCCATGGACCCCCATCTCAAAATATGTAGTTCCAGGGACCCCCCAGAAGCAAATATTTTCATTAAAAATGTTCGCTCTGAAATATGATGATGAATGATTTGCGCCATATTTTAACGATTTTTCAATAGCTAAATTATAACATAATGTTTAAAACACCAAAATGGGTTAAGTCCCAGAACAATGACTAGGCCCCACTTTGTGTTTTCAAAGTGCTGCTTGGTGCTGCTGCCGCTGGGCTGAAGGAGGTGTGAGAGAGAGGCAGCAGGTGCAGTCCTGCACCCCGGACAGTGGGGAAGGGGGGGGGGGGGGGGGGGGGGTCTCGTTTCCCGGCAGGGAGACAAAGGCAGCAGCGGAGAGCAGACCACCATCATTATAACACTTTTAACTTCCTCTTAACCCCTTCTGACCTGAGATCAGATTAAAAAAATGTCTTCTACATCCTGACAGTTTTCTGAAAAAAAGCTATGTTTCTATGTCAGTGGTTCTTCGATTTTTTTTAAATAGCAGACCTACAAGCTCATAGTGCGCCACTCGGTGGCGCGCTAAGAGCTTGTAGATCTGCTATTTTTCAATAGCTAAAGCATAACATAATACTAACACCAAAAGGGGTTCCCGCCCAGAATGGCTTAATCTAATTCTTAATCCTACAGCTCTAATGTGATTATTTTTCAACATATCTGTCACACAAGCTTCAATAGATAAACCGTCTGATTAATTAACAACAAAAGTGTGCCCCCCCCCCCCCCATGCCCTCTTCTCTTTCTTTATAACCTTATTTCTTTCCTCCTGTGAAGCTCGAGGATGGGGTGTGAAATTAATGTTTTGGTCTAATTTGAAATTGAACGTTCTTCTCTCCTCCTTTTTCCTCCGCTCTGCTGTGGCACCATTTAAATTGCTGCAGTAATGGGGGTCAGCGCGGAGTCAATATTATTTCTTTTTGTCTCGTCTGGAGGGACCAGAGGTGAGAAAAGCTCATCATGAGAGGAGCGAGAGAGGTGCAGTAGAGAGGGAGAGAGAGAGGGGTGGGGGGGTGGGGGGAGGGGGATGGGCGGGGGGACAAGGGGTTGGTGCTGACGGGGGCGGGCAGAAAGTTAGGTAAATTGACCCGAGATCAGATTTTTAAAATGTCTGTTTGAAAATGACAGTTTTCTGAAAAAGCTATGTTTCTATGTCAGTCGTTCTTCGATTTTTCAAAAAATAGCAGATCTACAAGCTCGTAGCACGCCACTCGGTGGCGCGCTACGAGCTTGTAGATCTGCTATTTTTCAATAGTTAAAGCATAGCATAAACACCAAAAGGGGTTCACGCCCAAAATGGGTTAAATGGTTTCTACTCTGACTGGATGAAGAATGAGGTGCACGGGGGGAACCATTGCGATATGAGGGCGTGTTACATCATGGCGGCCTCCTCCTCCTCCTCACCTGACGCTGTTGGCGTTGCTCTTCTTCTCCTGCTCCTCGCGACGCGACCTCAGCTGCTCCTCGGCCATGGACATCTCCTCCTCCATGTTGGTGATCTCCTCCTTGGCCCGGCGGCGGTTCTCCTGGAGAGACAACGACGATACTTTCAGTTTTTGTTGGTTTTCTGAACTAAAATAAGGACGGTGGCGAGTAGTCCAATCCAGCAGTGTGTCGTCTGCTTCAAGTAACTTTGACATTGTACAACCGACTTTATTCAAATCGTCAACCAAGTAGGTGTCGAGTAGAGTAGGGAGCAGAATACCTGAGCACCGTGACCGACCCAAAACAAAGAAGAATCTTAACTAGGTACAGACTCAGTGAGCACAGTCTTAAATCTTAACTAGGTACAGACTCAGTGAGCACAGTCTTAAATCTTAACTAGGTACAGACTCAATGGAACAGTCTCCATTAGTATCATCAGTAATGGCGTGTACGCATAGAGCCTGTTGCATTGTGTTTTTGAGGGGCGCTATACAGGTTTAATGTTTGTTTTTAGTTCAACATTCGTTTTAACCCATTTTGACCTGAGATCGGATTCTAAAAATGTCTTCTACATCCTGACAGTTTTCTGAAAAAGCTATGTTTCTATGTCAGTCGTTCTTCGATTAAAAGAAAATAGCAGACCTACAAGCTTGTAGATCTGCTATTTTTCAATAGCTTAAGCATAACATAATGCTAACACCAAAAGGGGTTCACGCCCAAAATGGGTTAAAAAAACGCCATTGACAATGAAGGGAACATTTACGTCATCTTGTCCCGAACACAAACATTAAATGCCATTAACAATAAAGAGAATTTAATGTCTGTTTTGACACTGTTTGTTTTATATCACCATTACATCCCTTAATCAACATGAGTTAGACTTTAACCCATTCTGACCGGGCACCCATTTTGGTGTTGACATCATGTTATGCTTTAGCTATTGAAAAATAGCAGATCTACAAGCTCATATCGCGCCACCGAGTGGCACGATACGAGCTTGTAGGTCTGCTATTTTTGAAAAAATCTAAGAACTACTGACATTTTTTGAATCTGATCTCAGGTCAGAATGGGTTAATCAGACCAGTGTGTGTCCAGTGGAAACCTCGTATGAATCTGATCTCAGGTCAGAATGGGTTAATATATAAGTGCCCCTCACTTCACACGGGTGTGATTTTTTGCTTGTACATCTGTTCTATTTGGTAACCGACACGGTCATACTATGCAGTATGAATTAGCTAAAGCCCAACACACACCGTCTGTGAACGCCGCGAGTCAAAACAGAACCGCCTCCGTTATTTTCAATGAACCTATCCCACACCGGCGGCGTCCGACGCGCGCGTTCACGCCTCGCCTGACGCACCGATGCGCCGCTGTTCTATTTTCCAGGCGTTTGCCCGCACGGCCTCCATCCGGGAATCCGTGGGGCATGGCTGGCTAGCCGCGCGGTAGCGTGCCGCGTCCTGTGGGTGTTGCTGTGCGGCGGCTATGACGCGCAGCAATACTGTGCCGCGTCGCTTCACAGACGGTGTGTG
Source organism: Protomyctophum parallelum (assembly GCF_964188405.1). NCBI lineage: Eukaryota > Metazoa > Chordata > Actinopteri > Myctophiformes > Myctophidae > Protomyctophum > Protomyctophum parallelum. The sequence continues at coordinate 16,410,513 of NC_139699.1, forward strand.
TTGGGCTTAAGCTGGCAGCATACTGAAAGTCACATTGTGAAAACAGAAAACAGTAGTAATGATGATGTCCTACGTACATTTCTGCTCTTCCCCGCGTGTTTAATGCTGTAGAACATCGGCCCCAGCTCCGCCAGCCACTCTCCGTCCACCGCTGTCACACACTGCATGTACTCCTACAGTAAGGAAACACTGGTGAGACACACTGTACATACTGTACACAACACACTGCATTTATTGATGAAATATATACTGGATGTACTGATGAAACATAAATATAACACTGCATGTGGTGATTATAAACATAAATACAACATACTGCATGTATACTCCTACAAGAACAAACACTAATGAAAAATGCAGTTACACACCGAATACACTGCCATGGTCTCATAAGAACAAGTACTTACTGGTGAGAACATATTATTTATCACAACATGCACATAGCGGAAGGTTTCCAGACGTTACCTTGGTGGTCATGACCAGCTCATGGTAGGTGATGTAGTCGGGGGTGTAGCCCATGCCAAACAGGGAGCTGGTGGGGTGGAGGTGGCACGGCATGCCTGTTCTGACGTTCACATACTCGCCAATGCCCTGGAAACACGCACACACACACACACACACACACACACACACACACACACACACACACACACACACGTAAATAAACTATGTCAATGTGAGCATGGGTTTCCCCAGTACTAAGCGAACGTTTCTCTGCACCTTTCCTAAGGCAGTTGCCTGAGGAAGGTTGAAAGACCGAAATGTTGCACTAAATAAAAAGCTCAGTGTACGGGTCTCCCTCCTTCTCATAACAACCTAAAATATGAACCTTGGTTGAAAACAAAGTTGTCCTTTAAGCTCTCTGTTATTCGCTATGTCAAGTTAAGTCAGCTTTATTTATATAGCAGTAAGCACATTTAAAAACAACAGATGTTGACCCAAAGTGCTTTCCATTTAAATGACGTAAATAAAATACCTAATAAAAACAGAAAAACAAAAAAGAGAGTGGCTGCCCCACACAGAAGGTTGTCTCCTCCGGGCTGAAGGCCGGAAGGAGACTGTTTTCTCCCCTGTCCGTCCGTCCGTCCGTTAGTAACTAATCATTTTTTAAACCCTGATTTGGATGATAGTTCTGCAGCATCTAGACTGGGACAACTCCTTATGCAGTTTCCTGATCCAGTCTAGAAAAGAATGATGCGGACGTGATGTTAGCCACATCACAGTGATGTTAGCCACATCACAGACATCACAGACATCAACCGATGCTTTCTAGTACCTTGAGCTTGGCAGCCTGGTGGAAGTACGCGGCACAGATGCACTTCCTGATGATGTCCCAGTCGGAGCCACAGGAGATCAGGTTCATCCTCTGTTGCACCATGATGTCCTTCAGCTGGGAGCGGACCTCACGCACCTGCACCAACACACCGTATACAAGATATATATGAGATATATACACCTGCACCAACACACCATATACAAGATATATATGAGATATATACACCTGCACCAACACACCGTATACAAGCAGGTATGTGTGTAAGAATGCATGCATTATTAGTCCCATCTGGACAAGAGGCTTCACCAATAAGGTGAGTGCCAGCCAAAGCAAAGTTCCCATGTTTACCCAGGGTAACTGGACTAAGGAAAGGAAAGGTACTATGTTTACCCAGGGTAACTGGACTAAGCTCAAGAACGTGTTTACAGCCAGGCCCTGCTCATAGAACATTTCATGGTAGGGGTTCAATGGCTTGCTCAAGGGGCAAGGGCACTTCAGCGGTGGTAATTTTAACGTGTCGGTCCGGGGATAAGAACTAGCGACCTTCCGATATCAAGACTGCTCCGCAAACCGTTCGGCCACTGCTGCCCAATCCAAATGAAAGCACACATAACATGCATTTTAAAACTGCTTTTAATAATTTAATATCATTGTCTGTGTCCCTCAAAGTTGTGTCCAATGGTTTGAGCCTCAATCACCACTCTGATATTCCTTGTCATTTCTCTCTGGACTTTGAAAGCAGTTTTAGCTGCAGTACCACAATGTCCTGACTCCTGAGGGGGAGGGGGGGTGCTGATATGCAGATTATTTAATATTTGAGTCACAGGCTTGTTTCCATTCCATGCCAGCTTGGAAAATCAACAATGGCGGACATTGTAAACAAAGTGGAAATGCAAATTTGGAACTGAAGACTGAAGAAGAGGAGGAATTATACAAAGTAGGGTGACATTGATGACATCACGATGAGGACAAAATCAGTTGAGCTGTTCCTGAGAGCAATTTCCATTAAAGCACCCAATATGACATGAAAGCCTGATTGTTCAAAATTGGTTATTTGTGGGGAAAGAAAACACATATGGGAGCCCCAAAAACACAAAAGAAATTGAAAAAGTTGAATGTTATGTTATAGGTCCTTTAAGGTATGTTATACGAGACCTTGCGCATGGCCTTGGTGTGGATGAAGTGCTCGTTGCACCAGACGCTGGAGTAGTTGTTGTTCTTCCACTGCATGTAGACATTGAGGTAGGTGAGGTGGTCGCTCTCAGGGACTGCAAACTTCTCCCTAACCTGGTCGCTCTCCTCCTCACGACCCTGTAGATAGGAGCAGATGGACTTGGTTATTTTCATACCAATGGCCTGGTAATTAATGTAATATATGTGTTTTTCTAGTAACAAAAAAGTGAAGTCAGAATTTGAAACACTAAGCACATAAAAAAACATGCATAGAAAGAGCAGCTCATCTTAAAGGGCCACTACGCCCCTTTTGCAACCAGATCTTATTTTAATGAGGTTTGTGAGACAAGAAACACTTTGCTGAAACACTTTTTATGTGGGTAATATGTGTTTTTAGATATTTTAATATTTCAAAGTGTCATGGACACTGGTCTCACTTCCTTCTGGACTACAGAAGGTGGGGTGAGTGCAGCAAAGCATTATGGTAATTGTAGTAATCTAGCAGTGAGACCAGTGTCCATGACGTTACTTTGAAATACTAAAATATCTAAAAACACATATTACCCACATAAAAACCCCAGGAAAGTGTTTCTTGTCTCACAAACCTCATTAAAATAAGATGACGAAAACAGCCAATCTACATTGCACCACAATGCAATGCGTTGTGAGCTTATAGTTAAAGATAAGCTATTTCCGGCTACAATATTTGGTATAGAAGGAGGGGACCAAGTATGGGACCTTGGGGGAGCACGGTCGACAAAGTAGTGTTTAAGACAGAAGACCGGTACCTTGGGCCTGTAGAAGATGGCCGGCACCGACAGCATGGAGACGATGATGAGGATGTCGGCGCTGCAGCCCATGTCACACGACACGATCAGCATCTTGGACAGAGCCGGGTCCAGGGGGAACTCCACCATCAGGCGACCCGTCGGCGTCAGAGCACCTAAACGGGAACACAAGGTAAATGGTAAATAGTGCATTTATACAGCGCCTTTATCCAAGGCGCTTTACAGAGATTGTGCATTACATTCAATGATTCAACCATTCACACACACATTCATACACCGATTGCGGCAGAAGCCATGCAAGGTACCAACCGGCACATCGGGAGCAATTTGGGGTTCAGAGTCTTGCCCAAGGACACTTCGACATGTAGACAGGAGGAGCCGGGATTCGAACCTCCGACCCATGGATCATTGGACGACCTGCTCTACCTCCTGAGCCACAGTCGCCCCCCCAGGTTACACACATACTGTACACACACACACACACACACACACACACACACAAACACACACACACACACACACACACACACACACACACACACACACACACTAAGGCTGTACCCTAGCCCTTATTTTAGGACTCGAACTTCGGCAGGAATTTTCGAGTGAACATTCGGACCATTTGTTTCTAATTAATTAAAAAAATAACCGTCTCGATCAGAGCGTCTGAGTAGCAGTTTTCGGAAGGTCGGGGGAGCAGTCGGTTTGGGGGGGTTCCCCGACGGCTGCGCGTCGCTTCCTCCTCTGACAGAGGAGAAGCGAGTAAGCGACGCCGTCAGAAGCCCCCTTGCTCTGGAAGGCCCCCTCACTCAGACACACAACGTGTGTTGTTGCGACAATAACATACAGCCTACCGGTATGTAAGAGGAATATAAACACAAGACTGTGGCGCAAAACTTCATATTTACCCTGCTCTAATGCAACAAAACTGTCTTCTTCCACACTTCCACAAAGCAGATCTTCCGTGACCGTTTTGCTTAACAATGATCAGAGTTCACTCCTTTTTGCTATCATGCTAGAGCGCATATGCTAATATATTATGGCTGCTAGTAAGAAAAGCGATCATGCTGGCGTGTGTGTTTGTGTGTGTGTGTGTGTGTGTGTGTGTGTGTGTGTGTGTGTGTGTGTGTGTGTGTGTGTGAGAGAGAGAGAGAGACGCGTCAGTCTCCAATCACCAAATGAATGTGCACAGCAGAACAATAAGGGGAGATTTCTTTAAAAAATCATAACTTCTGACAGGAATGCACTAGAAACTTACTTTTTTTACCTGTTCATGTCGCATTCTCGCCGAGATATATTTTCAAGTTAAAAATAAATAAATAATAAAAACAAAATAGATTTTTTAATAAAATTTATATTAAAAAAACGAATGGTTCAAGGCCATTAATTAAGATTCGAGTGCCAACCCTAACGAGCGAACATTCGAACCTTGAATGTTTGGGGACAGCCTTAACACACACACACACACACACACACACACACACAGAGAGAGAACGAACAAATCCAAAATAAATATAATATAAGGAAGAGCATCCTTTGGGCGAGTAGCTTCCTGACCACAGGGAGCTCTGCTGGCATGGAGGGATAGGAGGAGATGGAATAAACGTTTGTCTGTCACTGTGACAGAAACCGCTGACAGTTGGAGGATACTTTGATTATCTAAACCGAGGAGGGCGAACGAACATGGCTGAAAAACTTCTGTTCTGATGTTAATGATTAGATGAAAAGAGTGTAAGAGGCTTATGAAGTGTGCGCGTTGTGTGTGTGTGTGTGGGGGGGGGGGGGTGAGAGGCAGAGAGGCAGAGCAGGGCCAGGTAAGCTTTAATCAGACATAATCTGCTGTTAACACACCATACAGGGTACCGTCAAAAAGTCCGCCCCCCTCCCCCCCCCCCCAATCCCTAAATCCCAGCGAATCGGGCTAAGATGAGACAGGAGATGAGACCCCACCAGTCAAATCACACAGGATCAGGTACTAGGCAATTACTCCAGCGACTAAGCCCCCGGCTCCATCCCTGCTTGTGCTGCCTCTGTAGCATCAGTGCAGGACCCCCCTCATAGAGGGGCCCCCCCCACCCCCCAGAGCCCCCCCCCCACACACACACACACACACACAGGCTACCACCTGCAGTATGTGTGGCGTCAGCATCTGTAAGCATCATCATAAAAAAAAAACTAATCAAAAACATGAGTGTGTCACATCTTAATCCTAAAAGAAACCAAGTTTATTCCTATAGGTTTCCCTGTGTGTGTGTGTGTGTGTGTGTGTGTGTGTGTGTGTGTGTGTGTGTGTGTACACACTGTATGTATGTATCATATATATATTCTGTAAGATAAGGACCACCACCTGGGCCAGCCTAGCGGTCCAGGCACAAGGTGACAGCGTGTGCAGGGTTCGAGTCCCGATCCCGACGACCTTTCCCGCGTATCTTCCCTTTTCTTATTTCGACATCAGGCCTAAATGGGTTAAACAACAACAAAAAGGAGCATCACCTGACCTGTGTTGTCGAGCGCTCCCAGGATCCACAGCTGGTACATGGAGTTGAGCATGTTGTCTTCGGGCGGCGGGTCCATGAAGTGGAACTGCAGGAGGTCCTGGACGCCCAGAGACTTCAGCAGCAGCACCACGTTGGACAGGTTGGTCCGCTGGATCTCCGGGATGGTGGTGGTCAACATCTCGTTCTTATAGGCGCTCTGGGTGTACAGTCTGTAGGGAGGAGAACATCATAAACATCTCAACATCTCCTTCTTATAAGCGCTCTGGGTGTACAGTCTGTAGGGACCCAAAGAGAAGAACATAAACATCTCAACATCTCCTTCTTATAGGCGCTCTGGGTGTACAGTCTGCAGGGAGGAGAACATCATAAACATCTCAACATCTCGTTCTTATAGGCACTCTGAGTGTACAGTCTGTAGGGACCCAAAGAGAAGAACATAAACATCTCAACATCTCCTTCTTATAAGCGCTCTGGGTGTACAGTCTGTCAGGGACCCAAAGAGAAGAACATTAACAGGATGGTGGTGGTCAACATCTCGTTCTTATAGGCACTCTGAGTGTACAGTCTGCAGGGAGGAGAACATCATAAACATCTCAACATCTCGTTCTTATAGGCACTCTGAGTGTACAGTCTGTCAGGGACCCAAAGAGAAGAACATAAACATCTCAACATCTCGTTCTTATAGGCACTCTGAGTGTACAGTCTGTCAGGGAGAAGAAGAACATAAACATGGTGGTGGTGGTCAACATCTCGTTCTTATAGGCACTCTGAGTGTACAGTCTGTCAGGGACCCAAAGAGAACAACATAAACATCTCAACATCTCGTTCTTATAGGCACTCTGAGTGTACAGTCTGTCAGGGACCCAAAGAGAACAACATAAACATCTCAACATCTCGTTCTTATAGGCACTCTGAGTGTACAGTCTGTCAGGGACCCAAAGAGAAGAACATAAACAGGGAGGGAGTTACTCTGAATCTAAATGACCCGCTGGAATTTTGTTCATTTACCATAAACTAACAAAATGCACATAGACCACTTCTCCACCGGTTGGGAACGGGTTCAGTTCATTTTGGTTCTTAGTCCATGAGCCAGAGCTCCAAAATTGGTGGTAAAAACTAGACCCTATATTAAATTGTTTATAGGACCAATACAAGTAAATGAATACATGATAACCCTTCCACAGTAGTAGCTTTTTCATATTTTCGATTATTTTGCATATTTTCCTACATAATGACTCATTTGCATATTTAAAAATGTAAAATTTGTAATACAATAAATCATTGTCTTCGTGTAAGTACTCAATTGGGGAAGTTTAATGGTGATAACAATCTAATATAGGTATGGTTTTGCTACACTCAATTCATAATTAACGTTTCAATTTTAGAGCTCTGGCTCATGGACTAAAAACCAAAAAGACCCATTGGGAACCAACCGGTGGAAAAGGGGCCAGAGAGGGATGAGTTTACTTCATGCCACCCTGTTGGAATCCGTTCTAGTAGGTGGCACAAATGTGATTTATTACCATTATTACAAAGTGACACCGCTATTGCAATGAATGGAGAGGCACAGACAGGACAGGACGCTAGCTTGTCCTAGTACTGTCTGTGAGCAGCCATTGTTGATATGCTACCTAAAAGTGAAATGCCAAAGTTACCGTTTTAATCATTAAAGTTTTAACCTGGGTTAGCCCTCTCAAGTGTGCACTAAATATTTAAGTGTGTGGTTGTATAAGGTTGAAGCTAGCTATGCTGTGTATTGTGTGTGTGTGTGTGTGTGTGTGTGTGTGGTCACAGCTAGGGAGGCCTTTGAGTGGGTAAATTATGCACATTATACAGTGGAATATGGCTTACTCTCTCCCCTCTATGTACCGCATATACCCATCAACCGCCAGTCAAAGCCCTCAGCTATACTCATTGTCAGGCTCACAAACCAATTCTTCACAGATCCACAGTTAGTTGTGTGTGTGGGGGTAGTGTGTGGGGCGGATTTCATGGCATGCTAGCTTTCATAAGCATCCCAGCTCATTAGCCCATTTTGGGTGGGAACCCCTTTTGGTGTTAGCATTATGATATGCTTTAGCTAGTGAAAAATAGCAGATGAGCTTGTAGGTCTGCTATCACTGACATAGAAACATTTTTCAGAAAACTGTCATTTTCAAACAGACATTTTTAGAATCTGATCTCAGGTCAGAATGGGTTAACGATGCAAAAGGTAGCGCGTATTTGTGTGCGAGTGTCACACACTGCATCTCCGCTAGCCAAATGTGGAAGACAGGGGGAGAAAAGGTCTGGTGAATACCAGTGACAGGGCCTTTTGTGGTACATTTTCCACACTGTAAACAAAGTTAACCCATTTAGGCCTGGGAAAAAAAGTATTCTAAATCCTGACAGTTTTCTGAAATACCTATGTTTCTAGGCCTATATCACTCAATATTTAAATTAATGTTTAATTTAATAAAAATGATCTGTAATTGGCCTCCGAAAATATGTTGTTCCAGGGACCCTCCAAAAGCAAAGATTTGAGTTAAAAGCGTTCGTTCTGAAAAAATATATTCCAAATTTGAGGCACATTTTGACAAATTTTAAAAAATAGCAGACCTACAAGCTTGGCGCGCTATGAGCTTGTAGATCTGCTATTTTTCAATAGCTAAAGCATAACATAATGCTAACACCAAAAGGGGTTCCCGCACAGAATGGGTTAAACAGCATGAAATCCTCCGGGGATTAGAAAATCTGTCCCCTCTCTCTCTCTTCCTCCGACAGTCTTGAAAGAATTGGACACGTCGCAGATCAGAGCCCTGCCAGGACACACCGTTTGAGAAGGAAGCTGATCTCCATCAGAGCAAGAGGATGAAAACATTCTGCTCAAAATGTCCTTATTTGGTTTTTCTGGCATTCGAGAGGATGCATAAAAGACTTCGGCGAAATGCGAGGCTTAACAGAGATTAGCGTGTTTCAGGTGGTTTCATTCTCTATGTGGGCTGAAATAGCCATTAACCCGTTTTGGACTGATTTTGATTTTAAAAAAAGGCTTCTAAATCCTAATAGTTTTCTGAAAAACCCATGTTTCTGTGTGTCAGTTGTGCTCAACCTTTTTCATGTCAAGGACCCCCAGAATGATCTCTATTGGGCCACGGACCCCATCTCAAAATATGTAGTTCAGGGACCCCCCAGAAGCCAATATTTTCATTAAAGATGTTCGCTCTGAAATATATATTCAATGATTTAAGCCACATTTTAACGATTTTTCAAAAATAGCACTCGGTGGTGCGCTATGAGCTTATAGATCTGCTATTTTTCAATAGCTAAATTATAACATAATGTTTAAAACACCAAAAGGGGTTCCCGCCCAGAATGGGTTAAATAAAGGAGGAATAAGACGCATGCGATTCAGTGGGTGGTTCCACCCCGGCCTCAACAGGACGCGGCAAAAGAAATGGAATAGGACAAACTAGGGATGACTTCCTTTGTCAGAAGAAGCACAACATATTCTATTCCACACCTTTTGCATTCCCTTCGCTATTTAAAACACTGGTGATGACCTTCAAGGCAATGGCACACATTCAGGGTATGATGCATAGGCATTTTAACAGTTTGACGGCCGCTAATTGTTTAATCTAGAGTTCGATGGTGCTTATTACGACATTCCCGCTTTTTGTTTTATGTGTTTAATCCGCTGTATTGTAATAATTAAAAAGAAACTCCGTCTTTGCCGAGGAGCTGGAGACGAGACCTTCATGTTATGATGACAAAACCGGAAATCAACACATGCTGTGGGCTGCTAGGGTTTCTGGGAAATTGAGGCCAATGCAAATGAATGGGGTACAACTCCTCATGGAGGCGGGTCTTGTGGGGCGGTCTTGCGGCGCACCAAGATGGCGGGTGGTGCGATCGTAACAAACGGAGGAACCTTTTTTCGCCGGATTTTCACGGATCAAAAGCCCAAATAATTCAGCGTATGCTCTAAAGGTAATAAAACAATCTCGGCAGTGTACAATATTTGATTAAAATGCGGGTTACGCGTTTTATGGAGTCAAACTGTTAAGAAAAGACTATAGCACCGTCTTATAAATTTGGAGGAACAACTGTAATTCGGTTCATTTCACAATACCAATATGTAATATTAACTTAGGTGAATGGACTAACCACCATGTATTTATGATGCATTTGAAGTATTTGATCTTATTTTGTGATATCTGTAAATTAGTTTTTGCTTTTTGTATGTGTATTATTCTGTGAGTATCCCAGGAAGAATAGCTCTTGCCATGCAGGTGTAACAGCTAATGGTGATCCAAAATAAACTCAACCCATCGCTACCCAAGCAGGAAGCCTGTCCCTAAAACAAGCAGGAAGTCTGTCCCTAAAACAAACACCCTGTCACCCTTGTAGTATGCAGTTGTAGTATGCAGACTATGCACTATGCAGATATATGTTGGTTGCTTGTTCACATATTTGAACACATGTGTATATTTAGATACGGTTTTGCTTGTCTACAAATGGATAAGTATGTTGTTTAGATAGCATGTTTAGACTTTAGGAGGGCCTTTCGAGCCGCAAGTGGAGCCTGCAGTTCTACCGTTGCCCAGCGGTGGAGCCTGCAGATCCGTTGCGGCTCAAGAATCCACCACTCCTGAATGAAGTGTCTGGTTCTGGGAGTCTGGTGCAACGCACAGGTCCTCGCGGTAATCCTGGTGAAAGCAGGAGTGGACCTAGTGAGACGTAGGAGGGGCCCGGACAGGAGGCTACCCACAGAGCCTAGTCCCTCCACATGCCAGAATAGTACCTCTCAGTCCCGGCATAGTAGTTCCGGAGTGGTTCCAACGGATTGTGTGGCCCTGTCTTTCCCTAGTGGGTCTGATCGAGGGTAGCTACTGGGACGTAAGTCGGGACTTGATCACCCCCGGCTGGGTCACCCGAGTGAGGGGTATGATGTTGAGAGACCCGAAACCAGGGGCGGCCTTAAGGATCGGGAGGCCCCGTTCATGACGTCATCATTTTAATAATTAATAATTAAAAGAAAAAGAAAAAAAACTTTTTTCTTTTCTTTTTTTTTTGTCAGTGTGTATTATCGGACTTCAAAGCATGAACAGCGTACACAGCCAAGTAGAAAATACACAAAAGCAGCTTGCTTGATTAAACATTTTTTTACTTTAAGGTATAACTGGAAGGCAGCATTGGCTATACAATGATGCAATCGCAACTGTCAGCGCTGCTAGTGCAGTGAGTGCACACACTGGGAAGTGGGAACAATTACAACCAAACAACACACTATACTATTTACATAGATTGTTACCTGTAACACTGCCCTGGGCCTGTGCGCCCAGCTCTGCCAGAGCGCTGGTTGGCGTTGGCCTGGCTGATGGGGTACACCTGCAGGGCGTCCATTCCAATGCGAGGGTTGAACACCTGGAACAAACAGACACCCAACAACAGTGAGTGAACAATAAAGAGGCAGTGTGTTAGCCTGGTCAAATTATTAACCCCTTTTGGTGTTTTAAACATTATGTTATAATTTAGCTATTGAAAAATAGCAGATCTACAAGCTCATAGCGCGCCACCGAGTGGCGCACTACGAGCTTGTAGGTCTGCTATTTTTGTTTTATTGTGAAAATATTTATTTCAGAAAACTGGAGGATTTAGAAGATGTTTTAGTTCAGGCCTAAATGGGTTAAAGAACAACTTAGAAATAAGAGAGCGGTTCAAAGTGGCTCACCTTGAGTTTACAGTATCCGGCGTCCACGACAAACATGATTCCATCCACAGTCAACGACGTCTCAGCGATGTTGGTAGCTACGATGCATTTCCTCACTCCATCTGGTGCCTAACCAACCATGTGTAGTAGAAGAAGAAGACATCAGAAACTAAGACCATTTCAATGAACTTCATTGCCTGGATAATATAAATGTAAACACAGAACACAGGAATGGAATATGCCTTCTAAGACAAACAAATCAGGATAAGGTGAGAGACCTTTTGGAAGATTTTTGCCTGTAGGTCAGAGGGCAGCTGGGAGTAGATGGGAAGCACGGCCAGAGCAGGAGCACTTTCCAGGTCCTCTAACCGCTCAATGATCTGATCCGAGGTCACCTGCAAGGGCACAGGTCAAAGGAACAGTGTTGGACAAGGGCACAGGTCAAAGGAACAGTGTTGAACAAGGGCACAGGTCAAAGGAACAGTGTTGAACAAGGGCACAGGTCAAAGGAACAGTGTTGAACAAGGGCACAGGTCAAAGGAACAGTGTTGAACAAGGGCACAGGTCAAAGGAACAGTGTTGAACAAGGGCACAGGTCAAAGGAACAGTGTTGAACAAGGGCACAGGTCAAAGGAACTGTGTTGAACAAGGGCACAGGTCAAAGGAACTGTGTTGGACAAGGGCACAGGTCAAAGGAACAGTGTTGGACAAGGGCACAGGTCAAAGGAACTGTGTTGGACAAGGGCACAGGTCAGAGGAACTGTGTTGAACAAGTTTCCGGTTCACATAAAGTTAAATTTATTCTCTGAAGTATCGTGGTGTTTGCTTGCCAACACCATAAATCTACAAGCTAGTGAGGCAACATTTTAGCTTTTAGATCTGTCATTTTTGGCAAAACCTTCATGCCAGAGCATAATAAAAGTTGTAGTGGTTCTTCTGCCCTGAGGCTTTTCAATTTGCAATCAGCATAATTATTTATATTTTTCTCATATTTTCTCATTTTTATAGACCCAAAACTGGTCAGTGCAATTCAGAATTGTGATGAACAGGAATGTAAACACGCTAATCGCACATTGGAGAGTTTTAGAAAGCTTTGGCCATGGTTTCACGAAGTTGTTCCAGGAACGTGTTGTTCTGTGGCTTTTGAGCTACATTTGTTGAGGTAGGATGAACCATACTTAAAAAAGAATATGTAAAATAAAAGTAAAATGTATTTTCTGGTCTTGGTATACGTTATACGTAATCATAGGTTACGTAATTTACGTTGACAACAATAAAACAATAAACCTATATACAGGCCTTATCCTTTAACTATTTAAGTCCTATGAACTACGTATGACAATGTGTTATTGTACAACCTCACAACGCATTGCTATGCACTATGCACCATGTTGTGAGCTTGTAGATCTGATATTTGTCTATGTTTGTGTGACACTGTAGTATGACGAAGTATAATGTTTCTGCCTGACAGCAACGATATGGTAGAAGCAGCATGGTGGCCACCAGGGCGGCGCCTCACCTCAATGTCCTCCTGACCGGGCATGAAGATGAGGATGTCTCCACACATCCCACTGAGGTGGATCTGAAGAGCCTGCTTCACGGACGCCTCCACATAGTCTTCCTGAGGTGTCTGCACATCACATCACATCACATCACATCACATCACATCACATCACATCACATCACATCGATTAGGAAACCATCAAAATAAGCAACGACACAAAAACACACTTGTGAGTTGTGTGTGCGTGCTTCAACACTGCAAAAGTGTTCATTTAAGTATTTTAAGTGACAATCAACACATCAGTTTTTAAAAGACTTTGAATATTGTTCAGGAAATAATCAACTGATAATATAATATGATCCTCCTAGTGTCTTTGTCTTTTGTGTTTTTGACTTTGATCCTCCTAGACTAGAGGGAAATGATACCGTACGTTCTCCTCAGACAGTGTATATAAGCTCTGTATCTGGTTAATTGCAGGAGGATCTGATTCAGGATTCGCGGGGGCCCGCTGATTCGCGGGAGCCGCCAACATTTACGTTGGGTCCCGCTGGCTCCCGTTCCCGTTGCAGCCCTCGAGTGTGATCCATAATTCCATAAAAATATCATCAAACATGTTTGAAAATGATGGGAGGGTTCAGATTGGATATTTGACCACTCACAGATCAGGGGGAAAAAACGCACTCCGTGTGCAATTTAGTGTCATTTCTAACAAGAAAAGAAAACTCCGGGACGACGGGTCCCGAAGCCATTTCCCGGGCGGGAAATGACGTGAGCTGTACACAGGAATCCCAGATCCCTGGATCCTGGGATTAACCATGCTATGCCTATTCAAAACAATAATTTAACTAAAAAGGTACCTTGCTGAACAAGATGTCCACTGGGAACGTTCTTCCTGGAATGTGGAATATGGGGACGTTGCCAAAGAACGATGCAAACTTATCCGAGTCCATCGTAGCGGAGGTGACTATGAGCTTCAGGTCAGAACGTCTGGACACAACCTGGAGGTCAAGGGTTAACAGAAAAGTGTAAAAATGTAAACAAAACAAAGTCACAAGTCAGCAGTATGATGAACTACAGTAATAACAAGACGCCACCACCACCACAAAGACAGAAATGTGGCATAAGTTACATCATTATTCACACGGCTGACATTTTGCTCTCAATTAATACAGGTGTGTAATTAATACCCCCATGCACGGTGTGACTTAACCCATTTAGGCCTGACGTCGAAATAAATAAAAGTCTTCTGAAAGAATATATATTCAAAGATTTGTGCCACATTTTAATGATTTTTCAAAAATAGACCTCGTAGCGCGCCACTATGAGCTTGTAGATCTGCTATTTTTCAATAGCTAAAGTATAACATAATGCTTAGTTAAAACACCAAAACGGGTTCCCGCCCAGAATGGGTTTAACCCATTTAGACCCGAGTTAAAAACATTCACTTTGAAAGAATATATATTCAAAGATTTGCGCCACATTTTTAAGATTTTTCAAAAATAGCAGACCTACAAGCTCGTAGCGCGCCACTCGGTGGTGCACTATGAGCTTGTAGATCTGCTATTTTTCAATAGCTAAAGTATAACATAATGCTTAGTTAAAACACCAAAACGGGTTCCCGCCCAGAATGGGTTTAATACTCCGTGATGGGAAACCCCACCCCGCCAGAGTATTAACCCATTTTGTGCGGGAACCCCTTTTGGTGTTAGCATTATGCTATGCTTTAGCTATTGAAAAATAGCAGATCTACAAGCTCATAGCGCGCCACCGAGTGGCGCGCTATGAGCTTGTAGGTCTGCTTTTTTTTGAAAAATCGAAGAACCACTGACATAAAAACACAGCTTTTTCAGAAAACTGTCAGGATGTAGAAGACATTTTTAGAATCTGATCTCAGATCAGAATGGGTTTAATACTCAGTGATGGGAAACCCCACCCCCCAGTATTAAGTAAAAGCTAAATGTCTGGCGTGTGAATATGGTTAACTCATTGGGTGTTGTTGGCTATTGTGACCTCTGACCTCACGTAGGAGGCCGAACAGCACGTCCGTGTTCAAGGAGCGCTCGTGAGCCTCGTCCATGATGACAGCACTGTAGTGGTCCAGGTCAGACTCTCTCAGAGACTCTCTGAGCAGGATGCCATCCGTCATGTACTTGATGACGGTCTTCTCTGACGTGCAGTCCTCGAAACGGATCGCATAGCCCACCTGCAGCACATGGTCAGAACCATCAACTGACTGGACCAACCTTTGTTTAACCACTAGATGGCAGTGTTGAGCAGCATATGATTCCATAATGCAGGGGTTCCCAAACTTTTTCATGTCAAGGACCCCGAAATTGACACTAATTAGCCCCGCAGACCCCCATTTGAAAAGATATTCCAGGGACCCCCCCATAAGAGAAGATTTTTACGGCTCTAGCAGTGATTCTCAACCCATTTCATTTCAAGGACCACCAGTTTGACATGCATATTAGTCTAGACTAGACCTCCATTTAATGGCATTTCTATCTCTGGGACCCCAATTTATATTGTAAAATCAATGTTAATTTAACAAATGGAACCAAATGGACCCTAACGCATCCATTTGGTTCCATTTGTACACTCTCAGAGTTACAGACCCATAAGGGTCCACTTATTATTATTATTATTATAATAAGTCCCCCTGGAACTCCCTCAAGGACCCCTGGGGGTCCCCGGACCCCACTTTGGGAACCACTGCCATAACAGCAATAAGAAGATGCAAAGCGTATAGACGAGTAGATAAATGGATAAAGTAGCCTTGCCGAGCCGTGAGGCCCATAGGGACAGGAGCCTATCTCCTGTTTCTGTAGCGTGAGGCAGCTTGATGTACACCCCCTGGACATGACGCTAGTATGTCGCAGGGACTTACCCCCCAATCCAACCCTTGATGCTGAGTGTCAAGCAGGGAGGCACCGGGTCCCATTTTTATAGTCTTTGGTATGACCCGGCCAGGGATTGAACCCCGACCTCCCAGTCTCAGGGCGGACACTCTAACCACAAGGCCACTGAGCTGGTAGATAAATGGATAAGCTTTCACCATAATGGCTGCTGCCTCTGATATGATTGCCCATGTCTTACCTCCTCTCCCAGGTTACTGCCCAGCTCCTCACTGACTCTCTTTGCCACGCTCATGGCTGCCACCCTGCGGGGCTGGGTACAGCCCACCATGCCGTAGGAGGTATACCCGTCCTCGTGGAGGTACTGGGTCAGCTGGGTGGTCTTCCCACTGCCCGTCTCCCCCACCACAATCACTATGCTATTGTCCCTGGGGGGAGAAAAGGAAAAAAGACCACATGTAACACGATATATGTTTGTACACATGTATATATACTACCAGTAAGACGCCTTAAGGGTTGAGAAGCGACCGCAGGCCGTGGGGAAACAGACATACATGTACACACAGGAAGTCCCTGGCAGTGAAATTGACAAAAGCGATCCACGCGTTTGTGTGTGTGTGTGTGTGTGTGTGTGTGTGTGTGTGTGTGTGTGTGTGTGTGTGTGTGTGTGTGTGTGTGTGTGTGTATGTGTAGTGGCATGTCGCCCGTGTGTGTGACTGAATGGGAAGTCCCTGGCAGTTAGTATTGTTAAGCAAGTATTTCATAAGTACCTTATGATGTTCAGAAGTTGTTGTCTGACAGCAAATATAGGCAAGTATTGTCTTTGCTGCAAGAGGGTTTTGGTTTTAGCAAAGTGGCTGGTGGCCTCACTCTGGCCTTTCATGTGGTCTGCAAACTTCTGCTCTGTTCTGTTTGACAACAAATAAATACATTGTAAAATATGGGAAAACCAGCACTACAGTTTTTACCCAAATTAAACCTGGCGTCTTTATTTTTCTTTCCAAAAATGTCAAGATTTAATAAAAGAAAAAAAAGGTAACATAGCTAGTTAAAACACAACAAAACATAGAATAGGATGTTGTCATCATACTAAATGTGTCTTTACCTGTAGTCTACTTTGCCATCCTCGCCCACTTTGGATCCAGGATCGTCCTCTTTCTTCTTGACGCCCATAATGTCCCCCAACTTTGTACCTGCCAGTTCCCAGTGTTTGTGCTGTGCCTGAAAACATAGCAGTTATTTCCATACAAATACTTCACCAAATGAAGAAAACAAAGAATTTATATTCTCCAACGCCTTAGGACTTTTGGTACGAGTACCGGCAGTTCCTTCTGTTGTTTTTTACTTCTATGATTATGTGTGTCAAATGAACACTCAAGGGCATTACGCGCAATAGACAGGTCTACTATTTAAAATGAATGTAATGTAAATCTGCTGTGATAATTGTAATGTGTGAGTGTTTGTTGGCACTTGGCAGTATTGTAAACTGTAATTACTGAACCATATCTAACATCAATTATGGATAGTGAGACATTAGATAGAAGCCAATTACATTTTGACCGTGTCCTTTCACACCAAGTTTAATTGTATCTTCGGTGCGGCAAACTGTATTTTAAATATTATCGTTGTTAGACTACACTGTCCTACCTTCTTGCGTTCTTTCTGCTCACGATGTTTGCGAACCAGCTGGCTGCCCTTCCGAGAGATGATGGCCATGTCAGATGTGGGATCTTTCACCGGAATGACAGGTTCCGGCTGAAACATGTAAGTAAGTAAGTAAGTAATTACCGGTAAGTACATTTTATTTATAGAGCACTTTTCAAAACAAAGTTACAAAGTGCTGTACAGTAAAAACAACAATATAAACATTTATATATAAACAATTAAAACAAGGCACAAAGGAGCAAACACAACAAAGAATAAGAGCAGAAACATAAATTGACAAAAATGATGGTCAAAATAAAAGTTTACAAGATAAAATGTAACCTAAATAAGTGAGTTAAGACAAGTCAAGACCTTGAAACCTTCAACAGACTCTGCATGTTTAATTGAAAAGGGTAGGGCGTTCCACAGTGTGGGAGCAACCACTGCAAGCACACACACGCACACACGACACACGCACACACACACACACAGTTGGATTGACATGAATTTGAAATGAACCAATATAACCGGTGCTTACGGCTGCAAGTCTAATTTGCACTAATAGTGTAACTTGCCAAAAGTAACAGTCTAATCTACAAGCTACACGTTAGCTTCCAGTTAACTTAGTTAACCCATTTTGGGGTGGGAACCCCTTTTGGTGTTAGCATTATGTCATGCTTTAGCTATTGAAAAATCAAAGAACGACTGACTAGAAACATAGCTTTTTCAGAAAACTGTCAGGATGTAGAAGACATTTTTAGAATCTGATCTCAGGTCTAAATGGATTAACTTAGTAAACTTACCTGCTTGGTGAAAACTATTCTTCCATCCAGGAAAGGAGGCACCAGGTTGTGGACCAAGAGGTGAACCTTGGCAGCGTTGTCTTCCTCAAAGTCATCATCCACCTCCAGCCTCTGCACCACCCCGCTGGTAAGCATACGATTTGTTTCCCAACGCTCATTATCCTAAAACAAACACAGACACGCGTTGTGTGTGAGCGTTGTGTGTGAGCAGGCCACCATTGGACAGGTTAAGAAAATTGTGTCTGACCCCTCCCATGTTCTATACCCTGAGTATCGGCTAATGCCATCAGGTAGGAGGTACGAGGTCCATGCGTGCAAATACAATAGTATAATAATTCCGTTGTCTCTCTGTCAATCACACTCCTTAACAGAGTCCTTGCAGAGGGCAAACAGGGTAGGGGTCGAAGGTTATGAGGTGATGTTCTTAATTCATCTTCTGCACTAGGTATGTTGGGTGTGGTTTTTTAATGTTGTACGGGTCACTGTGTTCATTGTTGTCTTGTATTGTGTACTGTCTTGTATTGTATTTGTATGCGTATGCTGCAGGAAGGGTCCTTGGGGTCCAAGACAAATTTCTCTCTTGGGAGACAAAAATTAATCAATCAACTCTGCTCAGACAAACACTTCTCCCTCAAACACTTAGAATAAATGTACGTGTGTATAATACCACAAACGTACAAATGAATCAATGAATCTGTAACAGGACAAATAAATGATCAAAACAAGCAGCCAGGGATGACGTGCTGTACCTAGGGGTGGGTCCCGAATCTCGGGACCAAGTATGTACCGAACCGAACGTGCCTGGGTACCGGGTACCCATTACAATAATTCAATTTCGTCACACGATATTTATTTATTTTCTTCCCTTAATAGATGCGCAGGGAACAGAGCTGATCTACAAGCCTACATTGCGTTGCATTAGCGACGAGTTGTGGGCTTGTGGCTTGCAGAGGCGGAGCCATCTCTCGCTATGCCTGGCACTGAGGCAACATCATTATTAAAGTTTCTTAAACGTAATTTTCAAGTGAAGTTTATGGGAGGAAACTTTTAAGAGGGGACAGGAATCTTGCGCCTTGTCTGAGTCTTCACTGCATACGTGCGCAGCACGCTGGCTGCGCAGCATTGAATCAACATGAGACAAGGAGAGAAAGCGTTGGTGCACTCACTTCGAGTGCGCACCCGTGTGTGTGTGATCACGGTGTAGGGTCCAGATACCCAGTCTAACTTCGAGAGGTGGCGAAAAAACAACAAAAGATAGCCTACTTTGGGCAGCCCATGCACATTTCTGTTAGTAGCAAACCACAGCATGCAAGCCGCCTTTGTTTTCAATGATCCCCCATTGATGCACTGCCCCCTCCCCTTCATTAGCGATGCTAATTTACACAGTCAATCGTGTGTATGTTGCTCTCAGATCTCAGACATGCTTTTATTTGTTATTGGTAATAAGAGAAGTAGCCTACAACACTATTGCCCTGGGTAAATACAGAATCGATATTATATAGATACATTTAAAAGAATCACTATATTATCCACAAATGGCTCAATAAAGGAGAAGATGTTATACTATTCATTATACATGTCTTTAGTATACAGTATACACTCTGCTCTGACATGCCATGCAGACTGTGCACCACATGAGACTATCTTTTTATTTTTTTCTAGATTTGTGACTTTGTGTTGCAGTGATGTGTTGCATTGATGTTTATGTTGTGTAGTCTCTCAGGCATATTTGTTGTCATTGTCAGTAGTAGTAAGAGGTAACTGTAGTATCCACAAATGGCTCAACTGTTAAAGGAAAGGATGTTGGTCTATACTCTATTCATCTGTCTTAAATCGAAGTCTTAAAAATAAAAGCTTTGTGAAAAACAATTGACCTTAAGTTTATACCATTTATCTTTTTACTATATTATCCACAAATGGCTCAACTGAATGAGGAGGAAGAGTATGTTACACTATTTATTCATTACATGTCTTAAATTGACATTGAGCTTTTTTGTTAAACATTTGACCTCTTTTATATCATTTTGTAACCGAAATAGGGAACCGTTAAGAACCAGAATCGATAAGCAGAACCGGAATCGGTACCGGACTCGAAAAAATCCTAACGATACCCATCCTAGCTGTACCTCATTGATTTGTCGTCTGTGCGCAGATATACGTTTCTGTGTCTGCTTCTGAAGGATCTGCTCTCTCTTCTTCACATATTCTTCAGAGGTGGAAGCCAGAGCGTTGTGGAACTCATCGGAGCCTTCATCCATCATGTACCAGTCTCTGTCAGCTTGCTGTAAACGATCACAGAAAGATTACAAAAAAGACAAGACAAAGTTCCCCCATTCAAAACAAAGGATCATTCAGCTAGATAAACAGAGGCAAAAATGACACCACATCATAATGTTTGAATTCATACATGACTATATTAACCCATTTTGAGCGGGAAGTTGGGAACCCCTTTTGGTGTTAGCATTATGTTATGCTTTAGCTATTGAAAAAGCTTGTAGGTCTGCTATTTTTGAAAAATCGAAGAAAGACTGACATAGAAACATAGCTTTTTCAGAAAACTGTCAGGATGTAGAAGACATTTTTTTAATCTGATCTCAGGTCAAAATGGGTTAAGGATCTAGCTGAGTTATTCAAATGTTTGACTGTCAGGAAAACATAATTATGACTGACGAGTTTAATCCGAGAAAGTGATTCAGAGATCGACAGAGACACGCAGGAACGCGGTCATGCACGAAGGGGGATTGTTGGAGCCAGGAGTGTAAATGACGGCAGGGTACAGTACGGTAGGTGCTCACAACCGCATATACCTGTATTTTAAAATGCCAATTGAATGACATTATTTTGAGGATACAACCGGAGTGCTAGTGTAGGAACAATTCACAGAGTGTCAGATTGGATATCGAACGTTAGGATTAGGACCTAGGGTTGTGTTCTACTGTAACTCTCACCCCCCCCCCCACACACACACACACACAGTGACACACACACGCACACACATACACACACACACACACACACACACACACACACACACACACTGTGTCAAGCACTCAAGCAGGACAATTACCTTCTGATCTTCCTCCCATTGCTCCTTCTCTTCCTCATTATCAAACATAATTCCCTCCTCGCCACCCTCCTTCCTGCCTGAGCCATAACAGAGAATGAGAAAGATTCTGATTAAACATACTGTACTTTGGGTACATAATATGGTTTGAAATTGTATCTTTGAAAAACAATGAACTGGTGTACAACACATCCACCAAAGCTGGGTTCAGAAGATGCAGGATAAAGAAATAAGGAAGTAATTATACAGGATGCCTAATAAAGGTCCATATTACCAGAAACATTGTAAATAAGCAAATTTAATTGGGAGCAGTGTGGATATTTATTATTCCTTCTGAAATAGTACCTTTCCCTTGCGATAGACGAGGCGTAGATCCTAAATGCTTCCTGTCGTTGGCCCACTCGTTATACTTATAGGAGGGGGTGGGCAGAGGTGTGTCATCGGGGTAACGGCCTCTGACTGACCTAAAGTACAGACCACACAAACATTCATTATGTAATAATAATAATAACTAGAACTGCACTCTGTCGAGTGCATACTTGCTTGTTGCACACTAGTAGGCCATAAATGGCCAACTAGTGCGCAAGCAGAGCGCGCAAGTACTTTCGACCGCTGTAAACTGTTAAATCACAGTATCTCTGTGAAGGAACGTTTGAAATGTATAATCATTAGGTGTAACTATTTGCTACCTACCTACTTTATGCATATAAACACCTAGTATTATTAAGTATGGTTCAAGTTTCTATCTATATACGTATACTATGTACATAATCAGTAAAAAATAAAATAGCAAATTGTGCCTGATCTGCTGGGACCAGAGTACGTGGTGTGTATATGTATGACTAGCTCTTAATGATGACGTAAGAAATATGGTCATTTGTGGTCGTTTGGTCCCAGCAAACCAGGCACAGATTTGCTGTTTTCTTGCATAAACATCAAATGGCGGGACGGCTGGCCCGGGTTTTGGTGAAAAGTAACCACAGTATACCGCTAATCAATTTACAACTACATACTCTATATAGTATATGTATATGTATACGTATATGTATACGTGTGTCTTACGTCATCATTGAGAGCTAGTCATACTTATACTATATACATAATCAGTAAAAAATAAAATAGCAACTTGTGCCTGATCTGCTGGGACCAGAGTACGTGGTGTGTATATGTATGACTAGCTCTAAATGATGACGTAAGAGATATGGTCATTTGTGGTCGTTTGGTCCCAGCAAAACAGGCATATACTATATATAGTATATATAGTATATATAGTATATATATAGTATATAGGCATATACTATATACTATACATAATACATATACTATATAGAGTGTGTAGTTGTAAGTTGATTAGCGGTATACTGTGGTTACTTTGCGCCTAAAACCGTGACAGCTGTCCCGCCATTTGATGTTTATGCAAGAAAACAGCAAATCTGTGCCTGGTTTGCTGGGACCAAACGACCACAAATGACCATATTTCTTACGTCATCATTAAGAGCTAGTCATACATATACACACCACATACTCTGGTCCCAGCAGATCAGGCACAATTTGCTATTTTATTTTTACTGATTATGTATATAGTATACGTATGACTAGCTCTAAATGATGACGTAAGAGATATGGTCATTTGTGGTCATTTGGTCCCAGCAAAACAGGCACAGATTTGATGTTTTTCTGCATAAACATCGAATGGCGGGACAGCTGTCACGGCGGAAGAGACCGGGCGAAATTATTACTTGCGCGCTCTGCTTGCGCGCTCTGCT
Source organism: Protomyctophum parallelum (assembly GCF_964188405.1). Classification (NCBI taxonomy): domain Eukaryota; kingdom Metazoa; phylum Chordata; class Actinopteri; order Myctophiformes; family Myctophidae; genus Protomyctophum; species Protomyctophum parallelum. Next base: position 16,433,576 of record NC_139699.1, read on the forward strand.
TGCGCGCTCTGCTTGCGCAAGTAATAAAACTTTATTTGTAAAGCACCTTTCATGACATGAAATGCAGCTCAAAGTGCTTTACAGAGCAATGGAGAAAAAAGAAAAGAAAAGCAAGGCAACGACATTAAAAAACAAGCAGTAATGCAATACAGTGAGGACATGAATAACAAAAAATAAAAGATCAATTAAAAGCAATGTTGTAGAAGTGGGTCTTGAGCTGTGCTTTAAAAATGTCTACAGAGGCTGCCTGTCGAAGGTACAGTGAGAGTTTGTTCCATGCCGTCGGCCCGTAGAAGCAAAAAGCTGCTTCCCCGTATTGTTTAGTTGCCATTTTTTTAGGCAAAGCCTAGGTCATGAAGAAACCAACAACAATCAAATGATGTAGTTAAAGTCTAGATGCATGGTGTACTGTTAGAACATGTCTGGAATATTTTCAAAAGCCTGTTAAATATGACAGATAATGATGCATCATCTCAGAAGATTATTGTTATGTCCGGGATCTAAACTCGTTTTGTCTTGCAGTCTCGAGATATGAATATGATTTTTGTGAAATCTCCCGGGGGCACTCTACGTCTCTATTCTGAAAAAATCCATGGGCACGGCCCAAACTACAGTTTACCGAGAGGAGCCCCCCATCTAACAAGTTTGTCAGCAGTCTGACAAAATAGTTCAATTAGATTATTAGATTAAATGATAATATAATAAATTTCACTATATATCTCAGAAAAATGTATAAAGCAGTTGAATCAATAATTTGTAATGTATCTTTTCATGAAATTATGTAGTTAATTTTGTTCACTCCCCCTCCTTCAAATGAATTGTAACCGAGACGACTCTAAAACTCAGTCACTTACCGGTCCCTCCTCTCGCTGTCCCGGACAGAACCAGAACCAGGACTTCTGCGCTCTGAGCCTCTTTGATCAGCCTCTTTGTTTGAAGGCGCCGGTGACGGAGACTCCCACTGTGACCCACTGTGCCGTGAACTGGAATAACCGCTGTCGTCCTCCTCCCAGTTGGAACGTGACGGGGTGAAGGAATCTGTAAGAAGGGAACTCTTTTTTCAGTGGTCTCTCCAGGCCAGACATGACATATTGTGTGACAGAGGGGCTGTTGACTTCATTAAGCATATTATTTAAGTGAATTTTGTCTTACCTCTTGGGCGCTGTTGTGGTGAAGATGGTTCATCTCTCTTACTCCCTCGGCTGAGGCGTTCAGACGTGGATCCATCTCGTGGTGATCCATCTCGTGGTGATCCATCTCTTGGTGAGCGTTCGCTGCGGTCCGACCGGCTGCTGCTTCCGTGGCTATGGCTGCGCTCTCGCTCATCTGCCAGACATAGAAGATGGACAGTTCTGTAAAAGTTGCTGCACCAAAACACGCCAAACATTTAACGTGTTTAAACAAATCTAGAATAAGATGATCCGATAGTCTAAAAAACAAAACAAAGGTCATGCCTTATCTTCCAAAGAATAATGGGAACCTCCTAAAATCAGGTGAGCTGTGTTAAACATCTAAACATTAGAAGAGTCATATCTACAGTACGTGCTGTGACCGTACATTATTGTTGTTTTATTAAATTATTACACATCGAGAGTAGGCATGTGACATGCGGCCCGGCCAGTTTGAAATCTAACCGGGACTGCCTGTCGGCATTTAAGCCCATGTGGTACACAGACACTACACACCCTGCCCACTCATCTATCGGGTCACCTGCAGGCAAGGTTTGGCGTAGGTGGCCAAATGGAGACATTATATTAACCGGTTACTGTTAGGCCATGACGGCTAATTAACTGTTAGCCGTTAAGGAAAAAAACGGTTGGACACCCCTAGTTTCACCGAATGATCTGGCAGCTTGCGAGATTAACTCAATACAGTCAGATACACACAGAGATCATCTTTTAGGCAGATAGCCCCTTGCAGACCACCACCATAGAAATGTTATGACATAAAATCACCTCTTTCACTCCTTCTCTCCTTGCCCTTATCTCTGCTCCTCTCTCTCTCTTTCTCCCGTTCGGTGTTTTTGTCCTCTTTGGAGGAGGCATAGACTCCATGTTCACGTCTGTCTTTCTCTCTCTGTTGGTGTCTGCGACGGAACTCTTCACTGACTCCTCCGGGGTTGGACGGCGTTTCAGAACCAGTCACACGGTACTTCCTGTCAGGGGAAAATAAGACGTATAATATGTGAAGACCTTTCAATAAATTCTGACCAAAGACGTTTATAATACCATACCATAAGAGTGTGTTACATAATTGACAATATACTCTAATGTACATGAAATAAATATGACCGTAAACAACATACCTCTCCTTCTTAGTACTTTTGTCCTCCTCATCACCACCACCACCACCACCATCTTCTTCATCATCAGAGTCAGAATCACTCTTCGGTTCCTCCCAGTCCTTGAAGGATGATACCTTTGATTTCTTACTGGCTCTGTCGTTGATGTCTGCCTCTAACTGTTCCTTGCTCTCGCGTTCCTTTCTCTTCTGGGCCGCCAGAAGATCCAAGCCTAGTAAAGACGTGCGAGGAGTGGGTGCCCGAAAAACATGTGGTTCCTCAGCAGCGCTGCTCTTCTTCTTTACAGTCAACCCCCCGACCTGAGCAGTCGCATCACTGCCTTCCAGCCTGTGCATTGAGACATCATCATCGTCCATGATCTGGTAAAGACGAGACATAAGGGGGACAGTTAATCCATGACATGTTAACTCAAGTTAATGCTTTAGGAAGTAATTTTGCCAGTGTGAGTACTGCAAACTGCTTATGCAGTTAATCCATGACATGTTAACTCAAGTTAATGCTTTAGGAAGTAATTTTGCCAGTGTGAGTACTGCAAACTGCTTATGCTTGTCGAACTCGGAACTGAGATGCACTAAAAGCTCTCAAGTATAAGTAGCTAGCTACATTAAATGATGCGTTGCGAGACTCAGAGTGTGGTCTAGCAGCTATAGCCCACTGGTTCCCAAACTCTGGGTCAGGACCATTTGTGTCAGGGCTGATGTCACGCCTACCTAGTTGTGACGTCATCCATACGCCCAGTGTCCATATATGGAGCTGGCCTGTTCTGACCTCACAGCACTCCATATTTGGACCTGACACAAGACAGAACTCCACAAGCTGGCTGCATATACTCCCTATTTGGGCATGCCTTACAAAGAACTCCATGTATGGGCATAAAAGGGAGACAGACATATCTGGGTGGGGCATTCATTTACAACTTGCATCGTACCAAGCAGGTCAGTGCCCAATGGGCTGTAGAGGCCCTACGGGCACCGTTCTAGTTTATCAAAACCAGATTTTCAATGAAAGTGGTTGTTTCACCATGTTTGCGCATTCATGAGAAATATAATAATCGGTCGTTTCTTTCCGATTATTTGTTTTTAGCACCGATACCGATATTAATTAAAATCATGAATATCGAAGCCGATAATTGGCCGTGGCCGATTATCGGTCTATCACTAGTTTACATGAATTAAAAACAAATGTTATGATTTGTCACGGGAGTAATTTTATGCATTAATAAATGAAAAATCAATTAATTCCATTAATTGGAAAACATGTTTAAGAAGTAGTGAAAATAGCCGATCTAGAAACTCACAACATGCCACGAAGTGACGCGTTGTGAGCTATTTTCACTATTTGCTACTTGAGCTAAAACGTTTGGGAACCACTGGTCTAGCCAACACAACTTGGGACATCTGAATCTCTGCCCTCCACACTCCTATCTAGCATCCTTCTCTCTCTCTGTGACCTGTGGTAGAGGACCAGATTTCTGATGTGGTTTGTCCATGTGACACGGTCACCTAGTGCCATTCGTAGCATTTTTGTGTTTCATTCTTGCCTCTCATACACTTGGATTAAAGCAATTGCAGCTGCTTACACTTTTATTCAAGCTTCACATAGAATGTACTTGTAGGCCACTTTACATTCTGGCTCTGTCAGCTCAGCTGCACTGGTGACTCACACTGAAATCTGTCCGTGTGGAAAGTAAACGCATAACAATACTATTATTACAGACTCCACACGAATAGCTACATAAGTAATGTAGATATGGAAATATTATGATGACGAGTGATTGAATAGTGATTGACTAAAATCAGTCCAGTTAGGATTCGGAAACTAAATTGAACGTTGACGGCTTTCCTATAGGCTACCTAACCGGGGGTTGTTGCAAATAAGAAAGTCTGAGAACTGCAGATGTAAAAGCTACAAATTAGTAATGCACGATATAATCGGTAGCATATCGGAATCTGCCATATCGGTGTCGGATCGGTCTCAAAATAATACATATTATTTTCACAGATATTGATGACACAATAATAGTGTGACCGTCAATGGCTCTGTCACTTTTGTTTTGTGTATTTCTAATGTTTGAAGGCAGCATAATCCATATAATATCGAAATCGGTATCGGGAGCAGATATGACCCTGAAAATAATCGGAGATCGGATATCGGTCATAATTTCATAATCGTGCAGTCACCTACTACAAATGGATGGAGATGCAGAATTATCTTTGATGTAACTGCTAGCAAGATGCTATAATGCATATAATCTGGCATTTAAGTTGCAATACCAACCCTTGATAACCCATTCATTGAAACCATGCAAAAAGTCCTATCTGATTGTATTAAACAATGTTAAACTCACCAATATTGCAGCTGTACGGAAAGCTTGGGTTATCCTATTTTGTTTCACAAAAATCCATCATAGACATGGTATGAGCTACTTTCTGTCAATAACCGTGCAAGTGATTATTTATTATTATTGTTTTCAAGTGTTCGAGTTTGGAAGCACTCGTTTTCAAAGCAGCAACAACGTCCTGCTGACTCCTGCATTATGTACTGTACAATTTAGAAACGGGCGGTACGCATGGACCATTCAGTGCTTTCCAACAAGCGCTTCCTAACTCGAACACTTATATAAAAAATAATCAAAATGCACGGAATGTATTGACAGAATGTAGGTCATGACATGTCTATTGTTGATTTTTATGAAACAGGCTTGACAGATTTAAAAAAAAAAAAGAGCATAACCCCAGCTTTCCACACGGTGAGTTTAATACAACCGGGACTTTTCGGTTTCAATGAATGGGCTGTAAATAAAAGGTAGCATTCGGCTATCTTTGATGAACTGAACAAACTGCTCTCCGTTGTGCTGTTTTATGTTGATGTACTGTAAATGATGTATAGTGACACATCTATCTTTTGGCAGGTTAATATCCAGCTTTTTGTGTTTATCTTAAACTAAGTGACGCTACATACATTCATATAATGTATAGTAGCAAATAGCAACTACCCACAACCTACTGGGAAATGTAGTTAAGCTAGCTTTAGCTGCTAAGCCTATTAGCGAAGCCATTGCCCAACACTATAGCTACAGAAATAGTTATGAGATACGGGTGACTGACAACAAAGGTTCGATTCATATTGACGGATATTTGGATCGGATACAACATTAATCATAAATAGATAATAACACATTGGTTAATGTTAGCATTACGCTATAGCTAGCGGCAGTGCGTTAACCTACAGGGCGGCTGAGGCGTGGGCCGTGGCGGCGGTCTGCTGTCCTGGCTTTGGTCTCATATACTTTTAATCCAAGTGTCTACTTAGTTATTTACAGTAAAATGATTGTTTCGGTGATTTTTGGTAGTCATTCACTACGGATTAGAAACTACAGACGGTTTAGTTGTCGTACAAAACGCGTATTTGTTTACAGACAAGAAGGCTGCCATTGCCGTCCCACAATGCCATACGTCACGTGACGTCATACGCAAGAGCAAACAGCTTTATTGAACCCTCTTTGAGTAACAAGGACACTAGAGAATCTGAGTGAGTGGGGCACTTAGAGTATATATACTCTTACTCTAAGGTGGGGCATGAATCATGATGTTAGAAATGAATCAATTTCCAAACCTTCGTCCCAAGGAGACAAAGTATATATCCAAGTAGATTTGATAGATCTATCAGCAGCACTGCAGTAACAGTAAGCCGGCATGGGTATGGAACACATAGCCTACATGTACAAACATAGTATTATCCTAGCCCTCCAAGCAGAACCCAAATGCTACTGAAGTTTCTGACATTTGTTCGACCCAGATAGCATTGGGTCCTATACCACGTCGTCCATGCCACCTGATGAAAACATTTACTGGCTCATGTTTACATGTTTACCGCCTCCCCGCGCTCTTTGACGATATTCTTCAGTATGAGGCTTTCTGAATATGTAAAGTATAAGTACCCATACATGCCGCTGCGAATATCTCCTGTGGCGCGGAAGCCGTTAAGTATTTTTAATATATGTTTGCCCGATTTCGAAGCTTGGATTCTTCTTTTCCTTCCTTGTTTATTGACACCTCATTGTACCGGCTATCTGGCTAGCTAGTGGCGCTATAGCTATGACACAGCAGATCAGAGGCAGGGACGTAGCCTCACAAGCCAACCGCACACCGGGAGGCGGTACAATAAACGGTAAACAAACAAGAAGAAATAAAGCGACCAAATCGGTCAAACAAAGATTAAAAATACTTAACGGCTTCCGCGCCACAGGAGATATTCGCAGCTGGATGTATAGCTACTTAAAGTTACCGAATTCAGAATAACTCAAGGAAAATAATGGCGTCACATGCCGCGGGTCCTATTTTAGAGAGAATCTCCATTTCCGTATATAGGAATTTCCATACGAAAGTACAGTAGCGAGCAGGGACCCAACGTAAAACTCAACAAAATATCAGAAAAGTTTTACGTAGGGTCCCGAAAGGGGCTAGTATTATCCCTAAATGGATACAGAAAGATGGAAAGAAATCTGTCTTCCATCCTAATTAACAGGCCAACATTCAACAATGAAACGTTTACAAATTGGTTAAGGCATCTGTAATGCTTCAGTACTTTACAGATTCACAGCAGTGCATGCAGACATTGCAGAGTCAAGCAGTTGTTTCCTTCTCCTGATCCGGCAGCACAGAGATGATGAAAGGGTTTATCAGATTCAGTATACTAGCATCCATGTTCCACCTCCCATTGCCTCCAGATTGTCCACTCAATTCAATCATCAACAATACAGGGGACAATTTGTGACTTTGTATTGTTATCTTCTGTTGTTGTTGTGCTCTTGTGCATTACTGACACATTTATTTTATTGTATTGTGTGCCTCTATGATCCATGCTTTTTGTTTTTATATATTTTTTCTGTTAAGCACTTTGTGACTTGTTCTTAAAAGCATGTGCATTAAATTACTTGCAACATTACATTTGTCACTCACTTTGCCACGGAAATCATCACTTTTAACACAATTAAAACGGTCTTTGTAGTGTCGTCTCTTCCATAATTCTGCAATATTTGCACTCCCTGTGACCCCTTTACCAGCCTTCCTCACCATTGTCACCAACAACTAGTTCAGTTAGTTGATGGTAGATAAATACATTACATACCTGGCCTGAGCCTCAGAAACTCTGCTTTATTAAAATTGGATAACATTTGTTCTATTTTGGATTTTTTTTTCTTTTTTTACATTTAGTGATTTGTACATTTGTTTTGTAATGTGGCATTGTTGTCCTGACATTGTCCTTTGTGTTGTAAAAAAATGTTATTGTTCTATGTTTCATGAAATGTCATCATCATCATCATTTATCACGACCATGATCACATGGTTTGGAGCACAGATTCATAAAAGTATGCAATCGAAAGTATACAATACATTACAGATTACACGATATACATAGACATATCGGAAAGTTTTCCCTATTTGTACAGTGGAAGAACATTTTTCAGAAAAGCACCCGCCACCCAGTTTATAGATTACTTTTTGTTTTTCAGATTTTAGTAATGCAATTAATTTGAACATAGAAGGGCGGGTAAAATAAATAATTGGCAGGTATTTTTTGCCTGAAATTCATAATGCCAGTATTCTTACATTCCAACAAAACATGATACTCATCTCGAATTCTGGCTTCATTACATAGGTTACAAATCCTCTGACTTCTTTCCAGTCCTTTATATCTACCGATGACCTGCACCTGCACACACCATCACCTCCTATTCATGGTGGATAGCCGAAACGTTTGTATTATTCTGCTGTAAATACAATAACAAGCAGGTAGCCAAATATTGGTGTGACATGATCTTGACCTTGCTAACAACAATTTATATTTACTGGATGTAATAAAATGTAAAAGTAAAGTAAAAATAAAGGCATTAATAGTAGGCCCACATGTAGGCAAAGGAAAGACAGCTATTAAGGGTAAAACTATGGTTAAAAACTATTTAGCAGAGGTTACAGCAATGATGACACCCCTTTTCCTATTTGCAAGGGAAGTGCTTTAAGTTGCCATCATGTTAGATTCATGCGTCACTGACCCTATCACTACGTCTACATACACACTGCTGCTGCTCCTTATCTGAAAAGATAAGAAATGTAGAAATCAAACGTAGCCACTATAGCCACAGACATGTGTACTTACAACTGTACATGGACAGCACTGGAGTTGAAAAACACCACCTCAAGTTGTAAATTGTTATAAGTTGGTCATGGTTCATAACCTATAGAAACACTAGCACTGGCAGCAGGCTATAATTATATCAGAGATATACTGTATAACTCTATAAAGGTTAGAATAGTTATGTAACGTAATTAGCCAACATATATGGTTTTATAACTGTATAGAATAACATAACTGTAATATGAGCTAGCTCATAGCTAGCTCATATAAACCTAATTATAGGCATAGCCTACTCTATAACATGGAGATAACTTATATGATAGTTATATTTAACTCTAAATAGTTATACATAACTGTGCTGCCACAGGGGTTTTCCTGCAGAAGAACCATAGTATCAGATATAAAAGTTAAATATGTAAACAACCAAACATTGAAGTCAACGGTTATTCTATTGATGATTAATTTATAGTCAAGACATGGAAATGTGCCATTGGGTGGGATCAGGTGCACGTGTACCGGCATCAATGGTAACTGTTTTTTTTGCAAATCCGTGGATGCGCAAATTAGGCGCAACGCTGACTGCCTGCGGGTCATCTGAGTCTCGTGATCATCAAATGGGCGATTGCGATTGGTCAGCATTCCACGACGCCCCGTCTCATTGGCCACGCGGAAGGCATGGTGTGTTTTCATAGGATGGGGAAATGTCAGGGATGTCTTTTGGCTTTCGCAACAACCAGGTAGCGACCTATGGTAGCGACAGAATTACTGCGCCACTAGAATTTGTGCTAACTTTACTTGTTCCTTCCTGGTGTGTGTGTGTGTTCTTACTACGCGCTAATAATGAGTTAGTTTTACCAATTGCACAAGTTAAAAACGTCTGTTTGGATATCGGGGTTTAGTTAGCTAAGTATATACACTATAGCGACCAACAAGCTAACGTTAGCCAGTTCGGTACTATATAGTGTAACTGTCTACAACGATGGGTGAGGAGGAGATACACGACAGCAGCAGCATCAACACAGAGGACGTCTGTGCCACTGCCTACTGTACTGATAATGATGACGTTATTAAAGAAAACGGCGAGACGACAGAAAATGGTGTAAAGTATTACACTCTGGAAGAAATAAGAACACACAATACGAGCAAGGACACATGGCTCATAATCCACGATAAAGTGTATGACATCACGACTTTCCTTGAAGAGGTAATGTTTCAGTAAAGTATAGTTAGTGCGACTTTCAATCTCTACATTCTACTATAGCTCATTATTGTGGCTTAAGCCTTGCAGATCAGATTTAAGGCAATAAGCGACTCCCGTCCCCAAGCTATCTTTAGCTGCTGCTATCTTTAGCTGCTATTAAGGGTTATGTGAGGTTATACCTGTGCTGTTGTCATTACTTTGTTATACCATCATACTTACTGTTTAGGCTAATTCTGTTTTTAATTGGTATAGTGTCCAAAAATACTTTATTATTACTGTATTTGTAGAATTTGGTGGTTGTGGTATGTTTGATTTATGAGTTCCAAATACCATATATCATCTATCAACCAGTCCTTCAGTGTATGGATAAATACAAGTAATTTTGTTAGAAAACAAATTGGACCATTAAAGCTAAGTCGATCATGCTTAAATTATCTTATAAGAGAATATAGCTGAAGGATTTGGAATAAAATCAATATTCTTACATCCCATGGCCATTGTACAACTTAATTTAAAGAGCGAATGAGAGAAAAATAAGGTCCACACTAGTAGAGAGAGAGATGTTTCAATCACAAGGATCTTCATCGGGAAGTATTCCTTATTAATTTCAAGTACTGTTTGTCACTTGGATGTGCGTGCCATCCGTTACACTATCCTTTTGACAGCGAGTAATTTTTAAGTTAGTAAATATGATCCTTTTCTGCACTTGTCTTTCAGCATCCTGGAGGTGAAGAGGTGTTGTTGGAGCAGGCCGGCGCAGACGCCACAGAAAGCTTTGAAGATGTCGGTCACTCCACCGACGCTAGAGAGATGCTGGAGCAATATTACCTTGGGGAGCTTCATATGGTACTTTAGAATATCACTCCACCTGTAGCCCTGAAAAACGAACTGCTAAAGATTTGATCCAGTTAGCTCATTTCAGGTGTCATCACACTCACAGCCCACAGTAAGCAGGAAAAAAACAGAACAGGTAACATATCTCATCCATGGTTCATGGGGCGGCCATAGCTGAGAGGTCGTCAGTGGTAATCGCGAGGAGGGAATCGGATTCGGGTTCTTGGAAACGCCACCAGCCACTGCGTTAGTTTTACTGAAGTTAGGTTTACTGAAGTTAGGTTTACTGAGGTTAGGTTTAGGTATAGTTTACTGAGGTTAGGTTTAGGTATAGTTTTACTGAGGTTAAGGTTAGGGTTAGGTTACTCTGTACTCAACCCGAGGACGGAACCATGCTCACGTGGTAATCAGTTTGCACCCCTGGCCTGTCCAGTCTTTGTTGAAATGTCTAAGAGCAAGACTGAAGGCCCTGACACACTGAAAGCATCATTGACATGGTTGAAGTTAGGCTTGTCCACATAGAAGCTCATATAGCCTCTAATATATTTGGCTGCACAGCAACTAATTTGAACTGCATCTTATCGACCCAAAGTAAATCATGGATGTACCAAGTACCGAGTGAGGGGCATGTGCATTAGTTTTGGGCCTGGGCTCGTCTGTTCAGTTCTTTCTCCATTCTGCATGCACTCCGGCCACCATAAATCAATCTTGGACTTTGAATCGCATAATATTTTGGTGGTCTGTGCCAAGCAACGCTTTAAAATGAGAAGCATGCTGTGATGTTAGACATAGTTTTAATTTATTGTTAAAGAGAAATGGATGTCCGGTCAGTTTTTCTCAGGATTAAGCTACCGGTACTAGTAAGATTAAAATTTGTACTTGAGTATGTAGTTTAAGTTTTGACCCTCTGTTTTGTCCAGTTGTTACACCAGTTTAACCAGTCAACAAGGTTTCACACTGACAAGCTCCTGTTGAAGGGTGGTTAAAACCCATTCTGGACGGGAACACCGTTTTGGTGTTTTAACTAAGCATTATGTTATACTTTAGCTATTGAAAAATAGCAGATCTACAAGCTCATAGCTTGTAGGTCTGCTATTTTTGAAAAATAGCAGGCCTAAATGGGTTAAGGGCTAATGTATCGGTAGCTGATAATGTAGACAAGACAAACTCCAGAGCCACAGTCACAATCTACCTGCATTGTCCTGGTGGATGGTTTTCTATTCAGGTTTGTGTTATTGGGATGCTTGAGGTTTGGACAAAATATGAGAATTCTTTCCTACAGGATCTTATTAGGCCTTCTGCCGTGTTTTCTATCAATTTTCCGAGACTGCTAAACCATACTACTAATCGTACTTGTTTTTTGTTTGTTTTGCATCTGCATGTGATTTGCTCTGAGATAACAAAGATGGTAATTATTATGCCCCCATAGGATGACAGAAAGAAGGACAAGCCAAAGGTAAGCTTCATTTTATGTTCATGCTCTACTTAGCCATCACATTTACTATGCAAGACAGTGAATTTATTATAATTGTATAAAGCTTTGTAACATTTCTTGACAGTGATTTGAAATTGTGTCCCGTCCACTGTGTGAAATTACATTAATCAAAGCCGTTTGTTTTGTCAGATCGCCTCACCAGTTGAAAATCATACTTAAAACTATTTTCGTTTAATCTTTTCGCCCACAGGATATCACAATTTCAGGAGAGTCCAGGTAAGGCACCATAATAATAATAATCCCAAATGCACATCTTTATGAATGCCGTGGCCTTAATATCGGTCATGTTGGTTTGGTGTTCCTGGCTCAAAGAGGCTCTCTTCTCTTACAGTAGCGCCTGGACTACATGGTTGATACCTGCTATTGCTGCCGTTGCCGTAGGTCTCATGTATCGCTACTATGCGTTAGACCACAGCAAGTCTCCTTGAGTCCAGGGATTCTATTCTCATCTCATTCGTTCCATCTGGAGGCCTTGATATGTTTGACCAAAACCTCCTCACTGAACGCACACGACTAAGGAGTGTCTGCATCCTTTGCACCGAGGAGGGGAAGAGAGACGATAGAGGAAACACTCTTAACCCCTTCTTCTACTACGCAGAGCTCAGCTAACAGTTGAGCAGAGACCTTTCTATATCGATCTGCCTACACAGATTGCTTTCTCACTATGCCTTTTGTCATGGTTTGTTCAATGGTGTCTTCAACTGTGCTTGTTATGTCTAGGTTTATTCAACGTTTTCATGCAAATTTCCAAGTTTGAATTTTTGATGGTAGTTAAGTGTACTATGCCATGGGAGGCATACTATGGTCCGACGGAGCACTGGTTCGAAGGAGCATTGGTCCGAGGTGCGTTGGGGGACGGGAGAGGGATGGGGTTAGGTTTAGGTGTGCTGCCCCGGGGGAGGTTAGGGTTAGGGTGAGGGTTTGAGGGTAGGTTTAGGTGTGCTGCCCCGTGGGAGGTTAGGGTTAGGGTGAGGGTTGGGGTTAGGTCTAGGTGTGCTGCCCCGTGGGAGGTTAGGGTTAGGGAGAGGGTTAGGTTTAGGTGTGCTGCCCCGGGGGAGGTTAGGGTTAGGGTGAGGGTTTGAGCGTAGGTTTAGGTGTGCTGACACGGGGGAGGTTAGGGTTAGGGAGAGGGTTGGGGTTAGGTCTAGGTGTGCTGCCCCGTGGGAGGTTAGGGTTAGGGTGAGGGTTTGAGGTAGGTTGTCGTTCAGACCAATGCTCCGTCGGACCAAACGCATGAACCCCTATGCCATACACCAATTCAATGTGAGCAAAAGTGCAAAAGTTAAATATCTAAGGAAATACAAGTATGTTGGTAGTAGATTCAGCAGCGGTATTGAAAATGCACCGTCGTTACTAAGCTACTGAGTTATAAAATGTAATGTATATTTTGAAGGGTTTTAGTTGAGTGCAAATGTTTTTTCGTCTTCACTCTACAAAATAATAACTTAACATCCAATAAGAATTATCAGTTCCTACAATGCACATCACAAGTTTACAGGTATAAAAGAGTGGGTAAGATTATTAGTTTTATGCTGTTTTGGTATCATCATCGTATACGTAAGCATCACCCTGTAAGCAGTCTTATGTATGTTCTTTTGACAATGACATAATGTTGTGTAGGAAAGGTATGTTCTAGCCCCCTCCATTTTTCTACAGTTCTCAATCAAGTGATTAATTGTGCATGTTTGCCAGAACGATGATAGTAAAAGTAATATATAAGCAAGCAAGCAGTTATTTTCTTGACTACATTTTAAACAAACAATTTTGTCTCATACTATGCATTGCAATTAAAATAATTGATACTACATGAAATTTCACAAGTCTGATACCTTGTTACTTTACTTGATTTGTTTATTTAGACAGGACAATGCATATTAATGGACATTACATAAATGCAATGACATCGGATTTAGCAAAATTGCGAATTCTCATCTGCAGTCCCCACATAAAAACGGTCATTACACAGGCAGCATGAGTCATCTTTCTGTTTGCACAGAGCGATGACGCACTAGGATTTGTGGACAAACGGTATCCTTCCTCCAAGCTGTACTGCTTGTCAAGGTGAAAATTGCAGACTTGAAAAGAAAAGAATCCGAGGCACTCCGTTGGTGAAAAATTGCTCAATTGCCTTGCTCAATTTGTTGATGAGCAAGGCAAATAAATAACGGGACCTACGCGTTTCGACCAAAAGGTCTTCGTCAATCTGCCAGCTTGGCTGGCAGTAGGATTTGTGTTCCTTTGGCATTCGATTCGACACGCATGGTTGAATGGTCTTGAGATTTTGAATTTATTGAAAGAAAACAACTATTGCAGGATAATACCAACATAATTTAAAATTCATTACGTTACCCTCTGTAGACTGTAGTTTTATAACCAGTCAGGCTCAAAGTTAGATGTCAAATTGGTAGGTTGTATGTTCAGACAATACTTCATCAGTTCTGTCACATACAATTTGAACATATTGTTACAAAACAAGACAGTGGAAAAATCACAGCTAAAGATCAGTTAATTGGAAATCCAAGGATGGCAGGGAAATATCTTGTATAAAAGTTCAGTCCAAATTTCAAGCTGTATTTATGTTTTTGTTGCCAATTTCAATATCATTCAAATGTATAACAATGATGCTACATAAATTATGAAAAGTAATTCTGATTTAATATTACTTTTAGTATTTGCATTATTCAATATCACAAGTATGCAAAACACGGTTTTGGAGTAAATCGGTTTTGGACTTAAAATATGCTAGAATGCACACCTGATCAGTTTACTAACATGAACACAAGATGGCACTATATTCAAGGAAATTGTATTACAGCAGTGTTTTCATTTAGCTGTTGATGAAAAAACTGAATAGTATTATGCACATGGCTTATCATGGCTTCATACATTGCGAGAAAGAAATATGCAACATCAAACATGCTGATAAACTAAACAACATAGGCTATATGTGCTGATGCAAAATAACTAGTTGCAATTTAAATTTGGTTCAAGCTCTTACTATTCCAGGACTGGTTGAACTGTCTTCTTATCTCTACATATTCTGTCACTGTTAGCATATAGACTATGAGGAAGCATTGGACAAAAATGGATTATACAGATAACTAACTAACTAAATTAAAAAAGTAATTAGATATCTCTCCTAGGTTAATCTTTAGTTTTTCCAGTCTATCTGATGTACATGCTGGGAGATGCAAGAGAATAGAACAAATTAGCTCAATGTTTGTATCCATTAAAGTGTTAAGTTAAGCAATCTTTATGGCAATAAATTGAAGAAAACTGCTACCATAAAAGATATTTAGCCTTCATACTGACACTGTAAGCACGAAGTCCAGCTACTGTACTGTATGACAGCCATCAGTCCGCATGACTCAGTTGTCACTTATCCCATGTTAGGCGGGAACTTTTGGTGTTAGCAGCATTACGTTATGCTTTAGCTATTTAAAAAAAGCAGATCTACAAGATCTACAAGCTACAAGATTTTAATAATAATATAATAATATAATTTTTGGAAAATCGAAGAACCACTGTCATATAGAAACATAGCTTTTTCAGAAAACTGTCAGGATGTAAGATATTTTTTAAAATCTGATCTCAGGTCAAAATGGGTTATATTATAAGTGCAATCCTCCTCAGGAAGATGTGGCTGCTAATGTCAAGTCTAGTGCCCTCAAGGTCGGTCTCTGTAAGACCTCCACCATCTGGAACAACATTAATGGGATGACACGTGGAACACAAAGATGATAAGATCACCTTCCATATCTAGCCACATGCCCACTGCACTGACAATAAAACGAAACAAATTGATGTAATCCATGAATACATTAGGCATGTAAAAATAAAAAATAAACAGATAAAAACAGGTGATCTACGTACGGTATAAGCTCACAACGCATCACAATGACGTGTTGCGTTGTGCAGAAATAGCTCAAGCCAAGATAATTGCACCAATGGGGCTTCTTACCAATTCTGACTGGAGAGTCCTGTGTTAGGGTGTTGCCTGGCTGTCATTCCCCGGCTCTCTGCCATCTACATTAAATAAAGCAAAAGGAGAGGTGTGGTGAACAGTTAATTCAATATAAATTAGTTAGCACTTTTATTTTAAGAAATCTAGCTGTCTTCTAATGTTCCTTTTTTTTCTACAACTTAATGTTTTTATTGTCATTGCCGGGGTAGACAATACATTTTATACATAAGCATCATATAGCATCATTCAGTTCACAGTACAGAATTGTCTCCCCAAGGAGACAGCAGCAACATTGAAAGTAACGCAATCCTGGTCTCTAAACTGCCTCCCCCTGGCCAGCCGGGACGCCTGATGGAGGGGAAAGGAACTGGTTGGAATAACGTGTTCCTTCCACGCGTCCAACCAGGGAAACTCCCCCCTGTCAGGTGTAAAGGAGCAACTTGGACACTCAAGCATGAAGGAAGCATGAGTTAAGTCCGTTGCTCTCCCTAGGTTGGCAGAGGGTGTGTAGAGCCCAGGATCACATCACAGGATGATTGACACAGGGGTGAAAAATGGGTTACAAAATCGTGGGACAAAAAATATAAATAAAAAAAAAAAGAAGGTAACACATTTGAAAAATAATAATAATAATCATAAATAATACTAACAATAATAATAAAGTAAAGAAATGTAAACATACATGAGAGAGAAAAATATATAATAATAATAAAGAAAAGGGGGGGGGGGGGGGTCCATCAATCCAAGACTTCTAATGTTCTTAAACACAAAACTACTATAGAGACCTGGGGGACTCCTGTCAACAACTTAGAGCTATGAATTCATGATTAATCACTTATGTATCCTTACTGTATCCTTTACACTTTGTTGACCAGGGTCCCCCAGGGGTATATTATATACTTGGCCCCCTTATCTTTCTCTCTTTTGCTGGAAATAAATCTACAATGCGTTGGAAGGTGACTATAGCGTCCCAGAATAGGGACTTTGGAAGAAATCTCTGGTGAAACTGTACAAACACTGCAATGAATGGGGCGGCGGTGACTCAGGGGTAGAGTGGCTGCCTGGATGGTAACCGCAAGGTTGCCAGTTCGAACCCTGTGGGCTCCCCCAGAGTTAGTGTCGAAGTGTCCTTGAGCAAGACACTGAACCCCTGATTGCTCCTGATGTGCTGGTCGGTGCCTTGCATGATTTCCGCCGCCATGTGTGTGTGTGAATGTGTGAATGTAATGCACAATCTATGTAAAGCGCCTTGGATAAAGGCGCTATATAAATGCACCATTTACCATTTTACATCTTTATTCTTTTTTTTTGTCAAAATAAGCGATTATACTGCAAAACCCCACTACGCACTGCGGTGGACTCTGGGTGGAGTTATGACATTTGACTGTCCTGTACCACGAGCTCGTTGTAGGATACTGTACAGCAGGGGTCCTCAACTAGAAATGAAGGTCCACAAATATGTTTTTGAATAAGACCAAGGTCCGGTCCCATGCGCGGCGTCCATCGGAGAGCGGGGCTCTATGCCCGTTTAGTATGGTCAAGCCAACTTATACAAATCAGATCCCCTTCCACCCAACCAATAATGGGGTGCAGAGTGCAGGCCCGGAGTGGAACTCCAAATCAGGCCGGGAGTTATACGCCCTGGCAGGCAACACTGTGCGTGTGTAGCGCGCGCCAGAACTTTGGGGGCCCTTGGGGTACATTTTGGGGGCCTTTGCAGCAATTTCACATGAGAAATGTATACCATCTGATATATTAACTTAAAAGAATATATATATTTTTATTTTATTTTATTTAATTTTTTTGGGTGGTCCGCAAAGAGGTCCGCGGTCCGGTCGCGGACTGCGGTCCGCCAGTTGAGTACCCCTGCTGTACAGTATATCAGAAAACGTCTAGTCCGGAATTCTCCTTTATGGTCTACAAGCTCGTCTATAAGCTCAACACAACACATTGAGGTTGCGCATCTGCTATTTTAACAAAAAGAGAAAAAAAACTAAACATACTAGAGCAGGCAGGCAGCAGCTCATGCGGTGATGTGCTGTCAGGGAACAGCTTCATTAAGTCCTGGGGCTTATTAGCATGCTGTGTTGCTCTTAACAGACATTTTGACACACGAGGCAGCCCAGCCTGTGCCTGAGGTTTATCACATTAAAAAGGGCAGAGAACGTGATATTTCTCTGTACAGTATAGCAAGGTTTCTCACTTGCAGACATGCACGTTAGCGGACATATAACAAGTAATGTGTCTGAGTATTAACACTAAGCTATGCCTTTCCATGTTTTCAATAACAAATACATTTATACAAAAATCTTATACTGTACAATGTAGTTTTTATCTACACAGTACATTTGAGATTTTAGGCACAATTCTTTATTTAACATGTGTTTCAGAAACAAATACATTATCAAACATTATTTTTAAATACAATAAAGTCAATAGAATAAAGTATAATTTATGTACAAGTCAATCATTTAGAAAAGCCACTCAATAGTTCACATTCGAGTAAAAATGTTGCGTCTTCATGTTTTTGGCACTATTTTACAATTACAGTCCAACTTGCAGTATGGTCTTAAACCAAACGGAAGCTTGAAGGTTAAAACAAGTTCAATAAAACCTTTTCTGTTCAAATAAAGGGCAGAGCTATGGAAAACCTGTGTTTACTCCATCACATGCCAGTAAACACAAGTCTGCTCACTTTCTGGGGCAGTGCCAGACAGCTGCCCTGACATATACAACACAGATTGAGGAAGATCACAGTCCCCAACATCTCAAAATAAAGGACCTCTGGCTAAAAAGGTAACCATGATGTTACAAACATACACAGTAGGCAAAAATTATCTTTCTCAGACAGACACAAATGAGGTGACCTTTCTGCTCTGTAGTGGCTTAATGACATTTTTTCCTTGCATACATTGAAATGCTTTGACTCAAAGGTTATCCTCACCCAGCTGTTAATATGCCAAGGTTGTCGAATTGAACAGTTTAAATCAAGCAGTTGGTATATATGACCGCAGTCTTTTAAGTGCTCGTAACACCAGTCATGTTAATGTAACTCACAATTTTAAATTGTATTACAAGTCAAATCATACAAGTTCACACAATTTGACTAATTGTTTGATGTGGAATATGTATACAACAAAAGATCAATCTGCTAAATTTGACACCATATAAGTAGTTCTATAAAAGGAAAGGGAGACGTTGTGCTGCATAAGCTACCGTAATTTAGATGGAATAACTAAAAGAAAAAGAAAAAATAAACTAAACTCAACTCAACTAAAATGTGTTTAAAGAGGCTTAGAATGCATAATATCAGAAAAAAATAACTTACACATTTCTCTATGTATTCTACTCAGTAGAACACCATTGTACTGGTTTTGAGAAGTGTTATTTTAAAAGAAAAGTGAACAAAAACAATTCAAAATAATAAGGAAGAATGAATCGTGGAGGTTATTGTTTTGTGAACATATAGCCTGATAGCACTTTCCATACCCGTCCTGTCATCAGTTGCTCTAAGCAGGGGTTTTCAACAGGTGGTCCGTGGACCACTGGTGGTCCGTGGATGTATTGCACGTGGTCCCCGACCATTCATGTAGGATTTGTTGATTTTTTAAATGTTCTTTCCACAAGTTGGAGGTCAAGAATTTCAACTGAAAAAGGGAGTTAGAATCTCAAGAGGGGGAAGTGCACCGGATTGAGTCATTCTTAAGAAATTGTTAGTAGTCAATGGACCATTGTTTGAGAAACAGTGGGATGTATACAGATGGGATCCATAGCAAGTGTTACAAAAGCACTAAGCTTATCCAAACTCAACACGACAGTGGTCCCCAGGTTCATTCCATGTCAGGGTGGTGGTCCCTTGTTCACAATCAGTTGAAAACCCCTGCTCTATAGCAGGCTTGTGGCGTTCCTCAGACGGTGCTGTGGTCAGCCAGGGTCAAAAGGGTACAAGTAGACGACACGCTGGTGGAGCGCGGACCGGGAAAGACGCTCGTTACAAACTGTGCATGTGGGTCGGCGGAGCAACCGATGCTACTGGCCAGCCCGGGGCAGAGGAACAGACACCACTTCTGCACGGTGAAGTGCAGCTTGGTGCGGAAGTTGTGGTTAGTCCAGAAGTAGAAGATGCAGTTGAGAAAACCATTGGAGGCCGGCAGCCAAACCACCACGAACTCCACCCACTCTGGTACTCTGCTACCTGTAATGGCTGGCAGGCAGACGTCAGGATTAATGGACAATGTATAGGACCATTGGCCGTGTCAGTTGCCAGAAATTATAGTGTGTGTGTGTGTGTGTGTGTGTGTGTGTGTGTGTGTGTGTGTGTGTGTGTGTGTGTGTGTGTGTGTGTGTGTGTGTGTGCGCGCGCAGAAACAGCTTTTTTGTAGTGATGGCACATGATAGTCATCTTCAATGTAAAATGCCATAACAAAATATGTCAAAGTGACATTAAGCTTTACCTTTCACTGGTTGGCCCACTGAACTGCAAAGCTCTTTGTACATTTATTTCAATTTAAAAAGGATTAGCTGAGACTTTATACTTATACATTTTTCTTTATTTAGAGTTTACCTCCACCGCCCCCCCCCCCCCCCCCTTTTCCCCTCACTGTAGGCCTATATGTAATTTCTTTTCCCTTTTTACCTCCTTTATGATGAATTCCTGTTCTGTTCTTTGACTATATATAGAAGTGTCTATTTGTACGTCTCTAAATGTTTTTGATGAATTGAACATGGTGGACCCTTTTGTAAACAAGTGTAATGCTTAATTGGGTCGTCCACTCACAGTTAACAGTCTTTGTATTGAGTTTGTGCTTGAAATGTACTGTAATTCTGCAAACTGTTAATATTTACCATTGTAGATCATAGCTGCTATGCAGGGTGTCCAACAGGTGTAATAAACCGTCATCACAGGAACGACCACCCTGACCGCGATGTCAGGCCTGCTGCTACGACTGTATTTGCGCAACTTCAGTCTCTGCTTCTTGGCAGCGCACCACAGTCCAATGTTGGCATATGTCATGATGACTGAGCACGGGAAGAATATAAAACACACCAGAGTCAGGGAGTATGGGACATTTGTGGAATAAATTGGATTGCAGACCAACGACGCTCCGGAGAAGTGCACCTCGATGATCATGCCGTCTGGAAAGGAGATTGGCAGCAGCAGTAACGGGGGGAAGCACCAGGCAAACGCGATCAACAGCAGTGTCCTCCTTCGGGTCATCAGCGTCGAGTATTTCAGGGGATAAAACACTGCGATGTACCTCTCGAAGCTCGTCGACGCCAGTGTGTATATGCACGTCGAATAGACCGTGGCGTTGCAAAAGGCCACGACGTGACAAAGTATATCTGGGCCTTGACTGTAATCCTTGAACAAACTCACCCACAGGTTCATGGGCATTACGACCAGTCCAAACGCGGAGTCTGCACCGGTGAGAGACAGCAGTAAGTATCGTGTGTTTCGTTTCCATCCGGACACGGCGGACGCGATGACCATAAGAACTGCAATGTTTCCCAAGGTGATCATCACGCCCAATATTGATATGATGCATACTTTGATGTGCCGGTGGTGACTGAAATCGAGTTTCAGTGTGTGCGTTCTTGAATGGTTTAAGTCCTCTGACGTTGAAACGTTTAAAGTTGGATACATTTTACCGTTGGAATTAGTCGGTTACATTGTTTGTGAGACAGCTGGCAGCCATGGTTGAAAGGCAAAGTAATGAACAAAGACCGTGGGTGATGATGATGTATAGTAGGCCTATAAGATATACACCATACCGGCATACACACTGGCTATTTGGCTAAGTAACCAGTGCCTCGACAACAATCAGTCACACACCTGCGAGATGCACTTTCATCATTGATCACGTGAGCCTGAAGAAAACATCACCAAAACTGCACTTCACTGCAGGACACCAGAGGGCAAACAAACGCAAAAGAGGCCGACCCAAGAACACCTGGCGTCGGTAGGACAGTGGAGGGAGAGTTGAAGACCCTGCGTCACACCTGGGGATCTATAAAGACGCTGGCCCAGGACAGACTGAAGTGGAGATTCTTTGTTGCTGCCCTACTGCTGCTACTGCTGCTAATTACCCAACCCACAAGAGTGTGTGATTCTACTCAAACTGTCATTGATCTCATTCTGACCTCGGACAAATCCAGAATCTCCAAGAAAGGGGTTATTGTATGTGGGCTCAGTGATCATTTTATGATTTTCTGTACCCGCAAAATACAAAAACTAAAGTTTGACTGTCACAAAACAGTCATATCTAGGGACCTCAAAACCTACTCTAGCGAGGCCTTTAACCTTAAACTGGAGAGTCTGGATTGGTCCGATGTGCTCAGGAGCTCACTAGTCGAAGAAGCATGGCTTGGCTTTAAAACCAAATTTACATCA
This sequence comes from Protomyctophum parallelum, assembly GCF_964188405.1. Classification (NCBI taxonomy): domain Eukaryota; kingdom Metazoa; phylum Chordata; class Actinopteri; order Myctophiformes; family Myctophidae; genus Protomyctophum; species Protomyctophum parallelum. The sequence continues at coordinate 16,455,901 of NC_139699.1, forward strand.
GTACTAAACATCATGGCTCCTTTGCGAACCGTCAGGGTCAAAACCCGCTCGGAGCCATGGATGAATTCGGACATACTGGCTGCAATGAAAACCAGAGACAACAAATGCTCTGAACTTCTTAAATGCAAGTCCAAGCTAGCCAAGCGTTTCGACAGTGATCTCCAAACCAAACTGTACATCCTAAAAACCCAATGTAACAAGCTAAGAAACGGTGTTATTGCCATGACCAAATCAGCAAAAAGTAACTTTATCAATGATAAAGCCGAGGAAATTAAAAACAATCCTCGGGAGCTTTGGAAGCTACTAAACAACCAACTAGGCTGTGGTCAGAAACTAAAAACCAGGTTTACTAACATAAACATCAAATCGAATAACACCCTCATCACTGACAAGCTTGATGTAGCCAACCACTTGAACATCTTCTTTACAAACATTGCAACAATGCTGGTTAACAAACTGCCCTCCCACTCTGGGCGTTTTGGTGTAGAACACATCAAAGCCTTCTACAAAAACCTAGGTGTTTGTAAAGATGATTTTAAAATGGCAATGGTAACAACTGAGGAGGTACTTAAAAAACTGAGTGCCCTCCAACCCCACAAGGCCACTGGCCATGACAATATTCCCTCCAAATTTCTCAGAGACTCAGCCATTTACATAGCTCCTGTCATCACCCACATAGTAAACCTCTCCATCAAACAGGGACAGGTCCCCCAAGATTTTAAACTGGCCAAAGTAACCCCCCTGTACAAAAAAGGGAGTAAATTAGAACCTGGCAACTACCGCCCTATTTCTATTCTAAGCTCCATCTCGAAAGTGATGGAAAAAATAGTCTATGAACAGGTTGAAAAGTATCTTGCCACTAATAAATTGCTGTACGAGTTCCAATCTGGTTTCAGAACATCCCACTCCACTGACACATGCCTCCTCTATTTGAGCGACCACATCAAACACGAGGTGGACGCTGGAAAATACTGCGGCATGGTCATGCTGGACCTCCAAAAGGCTTTTGACACCGTGAACCACTCCATACTGGTTAACAAGCTTAAAGCTATTGGTTTTGATAGCACATCAGTGAGCTGGATGCAATCCTACCTGGAGGGGAGAGAACAGATGGTGGAGGTGAACGGAACACTGTCCCCTCCCCTCCCAGTGAGCTGTGGCGTCCCACAAGGAAGCATACTAGGGCCTTTACTGTTCCTAATATATGTCAATGACATGACTTCAGCTTGTGACTGCAACTTGTTCCTGTTCGCAGATGACTCAGCACTGCTGGTCTCGGACAGGAACAAACTGCAGGTTGAAAAGACCCTCAGCTCTGAACTCGGTAGAATCTGCACCTGGCTCGCTGATAACAAACTATCCTTACACCTGGGAAAAACTGAATCCATTCTCTTCGGATCAAATAGTAATCTCAGCAAGGCAGATGGCTTCTTGGTTAGAGTGGGTGACAATGTTATCACACGAAAAGATCAAATTACCTACCTAGGTTCCATCCTGGAGGCCAATCTTTCCGGTGATAAAATGGCCACCAACGTAATCAAAAAAGTCAATCAAAGAACAAGATTCCTTTACAGGATCTCCTCACTGGTCAGCAAAAACACCTTGAAGACCTTAACAGGAGCCCTCGTACAAGGTTTCTTTGACTATGCATCCACCTCTTGGTACCACAGCACCTCAAAGGCCCTTAAAACAAGGCTCCAGACCTCCCAAAACAAACTGGTCAGGCTCCTACTTGGCCTCACCCCCCGAACCCACCTCACCCCTGCCCACTTTGACAGGCTGGGATGGCTTAGGGTCAACGACAGAGTACAGCATCTTGCAATGGGTCTGGTCCACAAGATTCGTTACACCACCAAGATACCCATGTACCTGTCTAAATACTTCCTTAATGTAAACGAAGTCCACACCCACAACACCAGAGGGAGTGCAACAAACCATGTACAACCCAGATTCGGCACAAACAAGGGACTAAATTCTTTTCGCTCCTATGCCACCAAAATGTGGAACGCCCTACCAACAGTCATTAAGACATGTGAATCCCTTGACTCCTTCAAAACCGCTCTCAAAGGGCACCTACGGATGGCTGCAATTCGAAACTGGCCTCTGTAAAATCTGAATCCCCCCCACCCCACCCCCCCCCCTTTCCCCTCACTGTATATGTATCTTTTCCCTTTTTGCTTCCTATATGATGAATTCCTGTTCTGTTCTTTAGCTACATAGAAATGTCTATTTGTATGTCTCTAAATGTTTTGATGAATTGAACAATGTGGACCCTGTTGTAAACAAGTGTAATGCTTAATTGGGTCGTCCACTCACAGTTAACAGTCTTTGTATTGAGTTTGTGCTTGAAATGTACTGTAAATTCTGCAAACTGTTAATAAATATTTCAATCAATCAATCACATGCCAGCCGGCATAAAGGACAGTAAGTAAGTACGTGAGCCTGAATGAAAACTCATTGCCGATATAAGTCTGCTTTCAGTCTTATGACAACTGGCGGAAATGCATCGCTTTACATCTGCTAAGCTTAGCTATTTTCATAAAATGTGATAAAAAAAAATATATATATATATATATATATATATATTATTATTATTATTATTTTTTGTCCGGGTCTCTCGAACATCACACCCCTCACTCAGGCGACCCAGCCGGGGTGATCAAGTCCCGACTTACGTCCCAGTAGCTACCCTCAATCAGTCTCACTAGGCCCAAAACCAGGAGCCTGGCAATAAGCCAGACTCAAATCACAGTATCACACTATCAAAACCAGGGCCACACAATCCGTTGGAACTAGGCTACTCCAGAACAACTCTGCCAGGGCTGGGAGGTACGCTTCTGGCGCATGGAAGGACTAGGCTCTGTGGGTTGACTCCTGTCCGGGCCCCTCCCCTCCTCTCCCATTCAGGAGCGGTGGGCTGCGGGCAATGGTTCCATGCAGACTCCACCCGAGCGAGAAGGTCGGGCTCCGCTTGCTGCTTGAATGGCCCTCCTAAAGGCCTCACCGAGGGTTTGTTGGGCTTCCTCCTCACGGAGGACACAGGCTGGGGTGTCAACCCATACTGCACCCGGGTGCTGTGACGCCGTCTATACATTCCGGCTGTCACCCGTCTCTCTGGTTGTCACCTTAGAGCAGAAACGAAATGTTTTTATAATGGGGCCCGCGGGACAATCCAAGGCGAATATATATATATATTCAGGTCCAATTCCTCATGGGGGCCCTGGCCCCCACAGACTCTACGTCACTGCCTTAGAGTATAGGTTGTTGTCGCGTAGTCTATTCCTATGAGTCATAGTTCCTATGAAGGGGAAGAAAATAATAATATATATATATATATATATATATATATATATATATATATATATATGCCTATAATGGCTTGGCCAATCTCATCTCTTTTTACCTCGTGGCTCAATGATTGAGGCAGATCGAGGCCATGTCCATTCATAAATGGATAAACAGTGACATGTTTTATTTATTTTTATTTGACTATTTACATTATTTTCTACTTTTCAGAATAGCTGGCGTCTGGGTGCACTTTGACTTCAGCCAAGGTCTTATCTTTGATGATTTATAGCAGTATATGAGGTATAGGGCTGAGTGCATATCCTTTTACAAAGAGACAGAATCAGGTGAGAGCGAAACGCCCCGGTGGGCTGAGGAAGATTCAGTGTGAATAGGGATGGAGGACAGAGGCAGAGAGGCAGAGAGAGAAAATAACCCAGGAGGAGTATGTCTGCCTTTCTGGAGCACTTGTATTGAACATCACAAGAAGGATCTGCTCATTAACCCATTTAGGCCTAAAAAATCCTGACATTTTCCTGAAAAACCCTATGTTTCTGTATCAGTGGTGCTCAATATTTCATGTCAAGGACCCCCAAAAGTATATGTAATTGGCCACCGACCCCCATCTGAAAATATGTAGTTCTCCCAGAAGCAAATATTTTAGTTAAAAATGTTCGAAATATATATTCAATGATTTGTGCCACATTTTCAAGATAAAAAAAATAGCAGATCTACAAGCTCGCTATGAGCTTGTAGGTCTGCTATTTTTCAATAGCTAAAGCATAACATAATGCTAACACCAAAAGGGGTTCCCGCCCAGAATGGATTAAGATGGTGACAAGCACATATATCAAAGCCAAATCTCTGTCAGTTGTCCTCTGGGGGATCTGCCACTGAGCAGCAATGCTCTGTCTTGTAAATGCATGTATGCACTGCATGCACACCTTACAGTATGTTTGTTCTAGGCGGCTATATGAAGTACAAAATGTAGTGGGGAAAAATATCCCTTGGGTCTCTAGAAGGAAGCTGCCAGCCCACGTTAACAATTAATCTTAAAATATTAGTAGTGGATTATTCAGAGAGAGAGAGAAAGTGAAAGATGGATGGCATTTCATATTACCTGATAAGACTCTTCGGGGAAAGTCTGACATTGAGCTGGAATAAATATTGTGTTTTGCTTGGATTATGTTTTATGTATGCTTTCTTCACTGATCCTTTCACAAACATGACATAAATTAATTGTCATTTGTTTGTTATGATAAACTGGAATGGTGTGCACAGGAAAATGTAATATTCATTCAGACTGGGCAAATTGACGAAACCTCCCACCAGTATAACTGTGACTATTGCATAGCAATCACAAATAGTCAGGAGAGTTAGTTTGTGCATTTCAACATGTAGAGATACATTCCATATTTATGACTGTACAATATGTCTGCAACTGGAGTTGGACATAGACATGTACTGCAAAATCCCAGGTGTCAATATAAAAATCACACCCGTGTGACGTGAGGGGCGCTAATATATTAAAGTCTAACTCTTGTTGATCAGGTAATGTAAAACAAACGGTGCAAACACAAACATTAAAACGCCATTAACAATAAAGAGACAATATGACGTAAATGGCACATTATGACGTAAATCTTCCCTTCATTGTCAACAGCGTTTACAAAACAAACATGGAACTAAAGACAAACATTAAACCTGTGTATACAAATAGTGTTGCAATGCAAGCTTGTAGATTGTCTATTTTCACTATTTTCGAAAATGTTTGCCAATTTATTTTTCTTTTGACGCAGGGTTCAAGCCTGGAGGTGGCAGTAACCTTCTGTTCCGATTCAACTGACTAGTGTGATCCGGAGTTATTCCAGTCTAGGGAGGCTATTGCTCTGGAATTTTAGGGAGTGGTGTACTGGTTATATATATCCAGTTGGCAAACCTTTGTTTTTGTTTCCCCACAAGAATACCAAAGTTATTTCAGCTCTAGACTGCTCCAGAAAACTGCACAACCAGTTGATCCCAGTCCGCACTGCATGGAGCAGAAATAGAAGCAAGTTGATGGACCGTGTTGAATATTGACCTCTAAAACAAATTTGGATTGGTTGCTTCAAGACACTGTCAGTGATGTCTCCTCCTGTACTCAGAGTCTAGGACGCCAAGATGCATACTTCACCTGAAACTTTTCAAATCAGCCTCATGGTGGCGCCACACCACACCACGCTGCCTTATGTTTTGGCCTACCTACCATTTTATTGGTGTATTTTACTATTCTTAATGGTGCATTATAGTGCTCTTATTAATGAATTGAGATGACTTGACTGGACTGGACTATAACAGACAGTTTTATGCCATGAAATTGCCCCATCAGTGTGTGTTTCTTTCTTTGTACTTTTTTTTCTCTCTCTGTTGATACTACTGTGTGTTATGGTTGATGCTGCTGTGTGTTATGGTTGATACTGCTGTGTGTTATGGTTGATACTGCTGTGTGTTATGGTTGATACTGCTGTGTGTTATGGTTGATACTGCTGTGTGTTATGGTTGCACTAAACGAAATTTCGTTGTATGTCTCATACAGTGACAATAAAGATCTGATCTTATCTTATCTTATCTTCTCCACAATTTTGCATTGTCTTCAAAACACACTTTTTGCTACTCCAGATTTTGTCCAAAAGCCCAACAAATCACCACACATTATCTCTGAAGTTATGTGATAAACATGTATCATTCAGATTCATCATATTCCGTTTGGATTTACCTATAATTGTTGTCAAATGTTTGAGAGAGGGGCCTATAAAAATATATATGAACACATTGTCCAAACTCACAATGTATGCAAGGCTTCTAAACAACGCACTACAAATGTTAAAAATGTCAGGTTATATTGCAGAAGATTTGGTACAAATCTTCTCAGGAATGAGTTTCAAAGAGAGGTTTGATATTCATGCAGGGCTTAAGTTCTAAGTTCTTTATAAATGTAATTTGTTTGTTTTGTTTATATGTTGATTGTGATTTGTGATGCATATCCTCAATAGTATTTTGGAATAAATTGGGATAAGGATAGGCACAAATAAGCTTTAAGCTTCTGCCTATGCCTTTTCGATCACCTAAAAAAAAAAGTAAACTGTTTTGTGTAATGTCTCCCTCTGAAAGATCGAAATAAACTATTCATTAATTCTCAGTCCTGGGGACAGATTTCAGTCCTGAGGATTTCATAGGGGTTATTTAATGAGATCAGTGCAGATTTGCAAAAAGTAATTTTCAGTCTTGGGATTCTTTTTGGCTTTTAGAAAAGAAACGTAACATCCACTAAATTTCAAATTGAAATCGTATGTTGAGAGGCCTTATAGAGAGCGCCTCTGATAGTCACATCTGCCCATAAGGTGCCCCACAGATATGTGAAAAGTTGCACCATATGTCATATAAGCGCTGCTATGTCCCCCGCAGCGTCCTCGAGTCCTGACGGCTGCAACCCAGTCTAGTCGAGATATATGCGCCCCTTTCTAGTTGTTGATGTGGTGTGCCGCGTGCGCGCACAGCTGCCAATGAACTCTCACACATTGAGAGTGAGACTCACACAAATTACAGTCTGCACACACTCACGCCACAACTCCTATTTCTCTAATATATATAATTTAATTATAGCGCTATATGCTCATACGATCAAATCTCACTCCAAACCAAAGTTGGTGGTAGCCCCAGGGTAATTGAGTTTGACAAGGCTGGATGAATTAGCAAAAGTCCACAGATGGCTGCACTCTCCAATATAATAAGTCACAATGTATATAATGCTGTGTGGCTTTTAATTCTTTCAAATGGGACAGTGTTAATTGGAAAAATTCAAAAAACTATATGGCACCGAGCTATTTTGTCTGTATGCATGCCACGTACCATTCTCTTTCACAAAATCCAATATATATTGGATTTTGACCCTGACAAAGACCTTTTGGGCGAAACGCGTAGGTCATAGGTTATTTATTTGCCTTGCTCATCATCAAATAAACTATTACATTTTTCACCAAAGACGGAGTGCCTTGGATTCTTTTCTTTTCAAGTCTGCAATTTACACTTTGACAAGTAGTACAACTTGGAGGAAGGATACCCATTGTCCAATATACAGTATATACATCCCTGTGGGGCTCAATTGTAGAGCATATCCTTTTCTTCCTGTACGTGCTACTACTGTATCAACATTTGTCATAATATGTCCTCTTTCACAGTGTCAGATGAAAGCATTCAGAGGCTACTTCATTCTACTTATATCATACTTTGGCCTCCAAACTTCACAAAATTGATTCACAACAAAATAAACAATACAAACAAAGCCATTGCCAAGTCAAGGATTTGTGACAAAATGGCATGTGTACTGTATAAGAGATGTGCTGTACAATTATCCAACAGAAATATTTCATAATTAAATCTATTCAGCATCTGCCAATGTGTAGGATGCAATCCACATATTGTATTCATACAATTCATGCATTTCCTATTGCTCTGTGAGGATTTCTGCCTTGAATGAGTTGCGTGTGTGTGTGTGTGTGTGTGTGTGTGTGTGTGTGTTTGTGTGTATGTGTGTGTGTGTGTGTGTGTGTGTGTGTGTGTGTGTGTGTGTGTGTGTGTGTGTGTGTGTGTGTTGTGTGCGTGCGCGACTGCGCGTGCATGCGCTTAAACCTGCATGGTGATTTTTATTTGATCCCAGTTGAGTGTGAGTGAGAGAGAGAGAGAATCAAGTACTTTTGCTAGCATGTTTGTGTGGGTGAGCTCTTCACTGATGTGGAGGAATGTGGCCGCTGATCATTGTGTTTGTGTGTGTGTGGGAAGGATCACTGTCTGTTTCTACAAGTGAGGGGCAACACATTTAGGATAGATAGTAGATACTATCCTGGCCTGCGGGAGGCTGATGAAGCCAGGTTCTATTGAAACTGACTCTTTTTGTCTGAAAGAGAACAAGTGGGACTATACTGCCTGTCTATCAGATAACATGGTGCTTCCAGCATGGACAAAACCAACCCGACAGGTTGGAGGGAGTCTGAATTATCTCTGAGAGACGTATTCTCTTTAACATGGTCAAGGACTAACTTCACTTTCCATGCTACGTACAGTGATGAGTGACAACCCAGAACCCCCAAACTGAAATGTAGATTAATTTTCTTCATGATTCCAGATTTCCAGGTCAATGAGTGATATTCAAATAATATTGCTGCCAACTGGCATGACGGTCTGACCAGCTGACTACAGCAAATCAGATTTGTCTGGTTTCCAGGCATCCAAATATATGCTCCATTGTTGCCAAATGTATACAGTATACCACAGAAACAGAAACCCAGCTTGAGATATTATGTTTCTGAGAATATTTGTTTTTGTTTTTTGTAAGTCTGACTAAAAGTCTGACTTAAATGGGAATAGTCTTTGGTGAAAAATAAGTCTTCGTTTGCAAATGTTTCAGTTTCATGAAATTTAATAAACCAGAAATACCTAAACGTATTCTATGTTACAGCACAATTATGGTAATGAATTAGGGAGATGTGAAATACACTCCTGTACTGTAGTTGTGGTGTGTGTGTGTGCATGTGCAATATAGTCCAGTTCTGCACAATCTAAAAACAAATTATATTTTATTTCTTTGCCGTTTAGACAGCTCATGTTGACCCTGCACGTAATATTTTTTTTCCTTCATCTCCCTAGCATCAAAATTCCAATACTGAAGCTAAAATGTCATACTTACATAAGCGCCGTGTACCTTTCATTCAGAAAATGTAAAATGGGAAACATACAGTACAGTAAATCGATCGCCTGTCTACCCACATGCACCGTTTGTCAGTATAGCATTTAAAGCATTAACCACTTAATTGACCGCTGTCCCCCAGCACTCTATGTACTTGGTCTGCCCTTTCTTTCCCTCCACACCAAATCTCATCGCAGAAAATAGACACTGTAGAATAGGCTATTTTAGTTTTGCGTGGTTAAATCCCACGATTTTGCAACCCAGTTTTTCACCCAGTGCCAATTATGTAATGTAATCCTGGGCGCTGCACTCTGCCAGCCTGGGGGGGGGGGGGGGGGGCGGACTGACCTATGCATGACGAGTCCAAGCTGCTTCTTTTCACCTGACAGGGGGTAATTTCCCTGGTTGGACGTAGCGCGTGGAAGGAATACGTTATTCCGACCAGTTCCTTTCCCCTCCATCAGGCGCCCCGGCTGGCCAGGGAGAGGTAGTTTAGAGACCAGGATTACTGCATGTTTTTGTGAGGGTACCTACCTAACCTAGGGGACACGGGGAGATCATGCAAACTCCACACAGGGGGGCCCTTTCGCCAACCCCGCCTCATGTATGGGCACTGATGACGCAGAGGGGGGAGCACGCCCACAGCGTCCCCAGCGGGAATCGAACCCAGGACCTTCTAGCTGTGAGGCGACAGCACTATTGAGTACCGACTGTGCCACCGTGCCCCCCATGTACAAGTACAGTTGGAAGATTTGTAATGGGAAAAAAGAGAAACAGCAATTATACTCTGTTATCCAGCATAAAAACAGCATTATATCTCAGTGGAAATGGGAAAGAAAGAGAAAAAGAATGGATGCATGTCAAGTCAAATAAAAAGTGACAATTATTAGCAGCTAATTCACGCCTTTGCAAGTTCCCTTCATTCAAATTGCATAACCTGTCATTAAGATGTGCAAGCACTGCAGGGAGAACCCCACTCGGATAAACACGATGTTTTTCAATACCACAGAAATAATTCTGAAGCATGCATAAGAAATGATGCATCAATTCCAAAATGCAAAATGCCTCAGGGGGGGAAACAGCATGTTTTAAATAGCCAATCTGACTTACATTTTAGTCAACAACTGCAGATCGCAAATATCTATCTGTGGGAACAAAGTCTTATTCTATTACACAGAATGCTTTAGTCTGACCTTATTGTATGATGGGACACCATATCTCCTTCCTGAAGGTAGCAACCTATATTCTCCATACAATAGTGTTTGAGGTGATATTCCTTGCTAACCTTAGGATGCTGTTATCATACGTGGATGTATAAAGTTTCTGAAGTGGTTGTCCAACAATCTTTGAACAAATGTTCAGTTGTTGCAGCAGTTGTGACTTTAGGGCTGCAGACAAACATCCATACCAGGTGGTACTACAGTACTGAAGAACACTCAAGATTCGATACACCACCACCAAGATACCCATGTACCTGTCTAGATATACTTCCTTAATGTTAACGAAGTCCACACCCACAACACCAGTGGGGACTCGAGTGCAACGAACCATGTACAGTCCAGATTCGGCACAAACAAGGGACTAAATTATTTTCGCTCCTATGCCACCAAAATGTGGAACGCCCTACCAACAGTCATTAAGACATGTGAATCCCTTGACTCGCTCTCAAAGGGCACCTATGGATGGCTGCAATTCGAAACTGGCCCCGTAAAATCTGAATCCCTCCCCACCTCCCCTTTTCCCCCCACTGTATATGTTTCTTTTCCCTTTTTTACCTCCTTTATGATGAATTCCTGTTCTGTCCTTTGTCTATATAGAAGTGTCTATTTAATGGGCTTTGACCTTTTAAATATCATCCATCTGGAAATGTCAACAGCAAGATTGCACGGAGCGAAAGAGGAAAACATTAATATTTGCTCTGGTATTGCAGATTTGGTTAAGGACATGATTTAGTCATTATTATTATTATTTCTTTTATTTTCCTGACATTTTGTGACATCTTTGGTCCCGGGGGGAGGGGTGGGTGGGATTGTTTGTTGTTTGTTTTTGTGTTCCTTTCTTTTGCTGTTATATGTGTTACTTTTTACTTTTTATGTGTTTTGTTTCCTTATTCATTCATGGTGTTAACGTGTCTATTTGTAGTGTCTATTTGTACGTCTCTAAATGTTTTGATGAATTGAACATGGTGGACCCTCTTGTAAACAAGTGTAATGCTTAATTGGGTCGTCCACTCACAGTTAATCAATCATAATAACAGAAGTGAAGAACAAAATCCGTCTACTAGCACCGAAGGAAGTTAGAGGGCAAAGGAAGTAGATTCTTTGCTTTGTTTATTGTACATTCTTTGCTTACACACTTTCCATGACAACAGATGGTCTATTATTACTCCTACTGTAGGTATTTGTATGAACATACCTGGTTGATCGGTTCACCATGAATATTAATGGAGGATCTGTGCATCTCTGGTGGTGTACTCATGTACTGTACCAAAAACAATCTCTTCTGTCTTTTTTGTGTTAATGATGAGAGCGTTGTTATCACTCCATTCAACCACCTTATTTACTCTGTGTTGGGTTCAGTCCAGGATCACTGGAACTAATTGACTTGATTATATTAGTGTAATCATATCACATTTGAATAAGACTCTTTAACTGAAGTGTTATTATGAAAACAGTACAAGATTATCTCTCCCTGTCGCCTGGAGTTATGGCATGATCTTAAACCCAACCCACACATATTACCCCTACCTGCTTTTCTTACCACTTCAGAGGCTAAAAGGTTAATGATGCAAAACGCTAATGAGAGAAGGTCTGTAAATAACATAAGTGGGCTTATAGTTATGCAGTGACTAGAACAAAAGATCAGAGCATGGATCAAGGACGGATGGATCGAAATAAGATAATTATAAAAATCTTGACTCGTCCGCCTGCGGGATACAGGTCGACCCGCGCATCACTGGTACATACTTTCAATCAAACAATATCCATGCTTCAAGTCTCCATGGGGCGAGTAATCAATAGAAGAAAAGTCATTTTGGGGGTCAACTTCCTACCCATAGACACATTGATGCCATGTGTCTGGGGGTCAACTACCCATAGACACATTGATGCCATGTGTCTGGGGGTCAACTACCCATAGACACATTGATGCAATGTGTCTGGGGGTCAACTACCCATAGACACATTGATGCAATGTGTCTGGGGGTCAACTACCCATAGACACATTGATGCAATGTGTCTGGGGGTCAACTACCCATAGACACATTGATGCCATGTGTCTGGGGGTCAACTACCCATAGACACATTGATGCAATGTGTCTGGGGGTCAACTACCCATAGACACATTGATGCAATGTGTCTGGGGGTCAACTACCCATAGACACATTGATGCAATGTGTCTGGGGGTCAACTACCCATAGACACATTGATGCAATGTGTCTGGGGGTCAACTACCCATAGACACATTGATGCCATGTGTCTGAGGGTCAACTACCCATAGACACATTGATGCAATGTGTCTGGGGGTCAACTACCCATAGACACATTGATGCCATGTGTCTGGGGGTCAACTACCCATAGACACATTGATGCCATGTGTCTGGGGGTCAACTACCCATAGACATATTGATGCCATGTGTCTGGGGGTCAACTACCCATAGACACATTGATGCCATGTGTCTGGGGGTCAACTACCCATAGACACATTGATGCCATGTGTCTGGGGGTCAACTACCCATAGACACATTGATGCCATATGTGTCCTGGTCACAGGGTGGCACTGGTTACTCAGTGGGCTGTCAGTGACGTGCAATATAGTCACTGTGAGATAGTTTCTTAATTATAATGCTAAACGTGTTCACAGTGAATTAAATATTCAAGAGAATTGTACTCGTGGGTAGAATGGCAATATCCTGTAAACCATTGCAACACTTATCACATCTAGTCCAGAGCAGACGTCATGCTGATGTTCACCGTGGTTGAGTCAGAGAGGATAATTATGGAACTCCCCAAAAGCTTCTGCTCTGCCAAAAGTGTTCGTTTAACTCTGAGGCACACAGTTAAAGGGGATGGAAGTGATTAACTCTGAGGCACACAGTTAAAGGGGATGGAAGTGATTAACTCTGAGGCACACAGTTAAAGGGGATGGAAGTGATTAACTCTGAGGCACACAGTTAAAGGGGATGGAAGTGATTAACTCTGAGGCACACAGTTAAAGGGGATGGAAGTGATTAACTCTGAGGCACACAGTTAAAGGGGATGGAAGTGATTAACTCTGAGGCACACAGTTAAAGGGGATGGAAGTGATTAACTCTGAGGCACACAGTTAAAGGGGATGGAAGTGATTAACTCTGAGGCACACAGTTAAAGGGGATGGAAGTGATTAACTCTGAGGCACACAGTTAAAGGGGATGGAAGTGATAAACTCTGAGGCACACAGTTAAAGGGGATGGAAGTGATATGTTTTTGTTCAAATAAGTGTGAAATAGAGTTCAGGTTCAGAAACGGGGGTACGTCTCACCCTCTCTCCTGCTCTTTGGTAAACTGAAAATTAATTTTCAGGCCAGGATAGTAATGTTATCCAGTGAGAGAGAACCTATATGGGATACAGGATAAATGGTGAAATTGCAATTGTTTCAATGTTTTGATAATAACAACATCGGGACCCTTAGGTTGAAAGCATTAGTTAAATTAGTTCTGGTTTTGCCTCATTGATGTAAAAGCAGTTGTTTGCAAAGTGGGGGTCCAGGGTGCCCCAGGGGGTCATTGAGATCCAGGGGGTCCTCAGCAAAATGAGGAACAGCTTAATGTCACAATTATTTCAGCAGCTAGAAGTTAGTACAATTACAATTACAATTTAGGTATTTAGCAGACGCTAATCCAGAGCGATTTACATTAAGCCGTAACAAAAAGCATGGCATACATCACATATATAAAAAGTAGTTATCATGAAACATGCGTAAGCTAAGAACGTAATAGTGGAGTATCTATATAAACTATACATACTATATTACGTGTGTACTATAAAGTGCTATGACTACATAAAAAATTCTAGTGTTGTCTACGTAACATGTAACTGTTTAAAATACTATCTAAGCCTACATAAAGTGCTATATTTAAAATACTATCTAAGCCTACATAAAGTGCTATATTTAAAATACTATCTAAGCCTACATAAAGTGCTATATTTAAAATACTATAAGTCTACATAAAGTGCTATCTAAGGGGCTAGTGCTACAATGAAAAGAATGTACAAGCATGAGCTGCAGCCGTGCCGCGATTAATGATTCCCGAGCGCGGCATGGCTGCAGCTCACCGCTCCTTGGCTGCGGCTCACCGCTCCAAGAGCTGTGAGCAAATTTGCAATAAGTCAATTTGAGCAAATGCGGAGAACAAATTTCACTGCGGTAACGTGTGTGACAAATCGTATGACTTTGACTTTGACTATTCAGATCATAGATATCACTCTTATTATCTCTCCACCTATCAAAGACAGATAGTTGTAGAATGATGTACTAAATCGACCGTAACAACACTGATCTACTGCTCACTGTGTGAGCAGGCGTTTTCAGAAGACTCAGAGGGTGTCAAATGACAAATGATGTGAAATAAAACAAGGGCAATTTAAATGTAAGACCCATATCACCAGCTAGCTTCGTGATCATACATCAATCTGCATCTTGATTTATTATACTGAAATATAAAAATGCACATTTACGTCTGTCTCATGGAGATACACAGTAATAGAGAACATATTTAAGAGAACACATTTGGGGGGTAATGTGCTCTCAGTTACAGATAGTAGAAGTTTACTTCTTCTGCTAGAGTCGCTAGACTGAGCCAAGCCGCTTTGCTTAAAAGACCACTTCATCACTTTTCAAGCTATCTTCATGGGTGGTCCTCACTAATGTTCATGATAAAATAGCATGTTTTTCTACTCGGTCTGTGTCTCAGGAAATGGTAAATGGTGCATTTATATAGCGCCTTTATCCAAGGCGCTTTACATAGATTGTGCATTACATTCACCCATTCACACAAAAAATGGAAGCCATTGTTCTCACCGTTATAAAAATCGAAATGTAAAATAAAAATCACCCCCGTGTGAAGTGAGGGGCATTCTTATCATCAAGACGTAAAATAGACACTATCCCTATTTGCTCTGACATTATGACGGAAAATTCTCCATTCATTGTCAATGGGAATTTAATGTTTGTTTAAGACGAAGTTTGTGGACGGTAACCAAAAGCTGGATGTAGGAGGGGCTAGTGCCCCTCAAAAATCCGCCTAACGATGATGTCACTGGTGGACAGGTTTCTGAACTCTATACAGACACAGTAGGACAAAATGGTGGTATTTTACCAATTATATCAAGATGTTGAAGAGGTCCTTTAAATTCCTGAACCCAACACACCCCACAACATAAATAATTGAGTTAGAGTTAGAGCCAGGAGGAGAGATGAACAGAGAGATGAGCGTGGCATTCTGTTAGACTGACAATACACAGAGCTGACTATAGATTAGTCATGGGAGCAATTATGCTCTCTCTGTGTGTGTGTGTGTGTGTGTGTGTGTGTGTGTGTGTGTGTGTGGGTGTGTGTGTGTGTGCGCTCGCATGCGTGTGCGCGCCTGCGCACGTGCGTGCGTGCGAGAGAGAGAGCACTTGCTACAGTGAAATGAAATACTCTGTCTCAGTGACTGTCCCTAACAAACATTTTTTGTTTGTTTTTTATTTATACTTCGCCATCCTTGTAGATTGTCTATTTTCGGCAGGCAACACCGTCTTACTATAGTCTTTTTAAGATTTAGTACTGCAGTTGGTTGAAAAAATGCCGTAGCATACAGATTAAAGTACACTCTGATTGGGCCCTCGTGGGTGATAATGCTACGGAGGTCGTTTTGTTCCTTTTGTGAATTAAAAACATTAATAAGACTTGATTAGTCTGCGCAATCAATACACAGGGTGTTCTGACAGTTCTGAGGACGCTTCTAAAAACGCCTTCTAGATACTGACCTATAAGAGTTTTCTGGAAAAACCTTTTCTTTTACATGACTTGGGCGTGTTATAATGAAGTAGACTAGACAAGCATTCTAGCAGCCAGCTTGTAGCATGCCTCGTTAGGCAATAGACTTTCAATCCATACCTCCTGGGTTGAGTGGCTTTGCTTTGGTCCGACATGCGTTGCGACGTGCTTGCGGTTATGTTTAGGTTTGGGGTAGGGTTAGTAATAGTGGTGCCACTCAAAGTGACTACTGGGTTAATTGGGCTCTGTGTGGTGCCACTCAAAGTGACTACTGGGTTAATTGGGCTCTGTGTGGTGCCACTCAAAGTGACTACTGGGTTAATTGGGCTCTGTGTGGTGCCACTCAAAGTGACTACTGGGTTAATTGGGCTCTGTGTGGTGCCACTCAAAGTGACTACTGGGTTAATTGGGCTCTGTGTGGTGCCACTCAAAGTGACTACTGGTTAATTGGGCTCTGTGTGGTGCCACTCAAAGTGACTACTGGGTTAATTGGGCTCTGTGTGAAATATGTGAACATTTGGGGTGAAATAGTAGATCTACAAGATCATCGCTATTTGATACAACAAAGTGTATATATACGTTTTAACCAGTTCAGTTTAATGCAGAAGTAAAAATCTACAGTACACCTGTGTATAACGCTATAGCCCCTTGCATTTAATTAGGGCAAGTAAGTGCTTACTTCGTCAGAACAGATCGGTCCACTGCCATAGATACAGCGACCACATCTGTTAATATACATCTAGAATGAGATTTCCACTTCAATTCTAGGTTCCTGCTGAGTTCAGCACTGCAGGTAAGGTGTATGTTGTCTCTGTGGAATATAAATGTTTTACATGAACAGAGGCGAGATGGGTTGTACGACTTGTGCCCTCATTGCTGTGTTCTGTGCATCTACCTTTTGTTGAAGTGAAATAATGCGGTGGGATGATGGGCTCCTCAGCGGAGGTGTCAGGAATGAAGATGCTTTAACCCATTCTGACTTGACAGTTTTCTGAAAAAGCTATGTTTCTATGTCAGCCGTTCTTCGATTTAAAAAAAATAGCAGACCTACAAGCTCGTAGCGTGCCACTCGGTGGCGCGCTATGAGCTTGTAGATCTGCTCTTTTTTAGCTAAAGCATAGCATAATGCTAACACCAAAATGGGTTAAAGAACAATGCTGCTTGTGGGACAGACGCATGGCGCTGACCTAGAGAAAGGTTTAGACTTTAATTCACACAGGACCTATAACGAGAGAAGGGGAGAGAGAGAGAGAGAGAGAGAGAGAGAGAGAGAGAGAGAGAGAGAGAGAGAGAGAGAGAGAGAGAGAGAGAGAGGTCTGCCACCTCAGGTAGGGGGAGGGAGAGAGAAGGGGAGAGAGAGAGAGAGAGAGAGAGAGAGAGAGAGAGAGAGAGAGAGAGAGAGAGGTCTGCCACCTCAGGTAGGGGGAGGGAGAGAGAGAGAGAGACAGAGAGAGAGAGAGAGATAGAGAGAGAGAGGTCTGCCACCTCAGGTAGGGAGAGAGAGAGAGAGAGAGAGAGAGAGAGAGAGAGAGAGAGAGTCTACCTCAGGGGGAGGGAGAGAGAAGGAGAGAGAGAGAGAGAGAGGTCTGCCACCTCAGGTAGGGGGAGAGAGAGAGAGAGAGAGAGAGAGAGCCTATTTCACTACCAGAACCTGAACACGTTTGATCGATGCATTACCAGCACAATAACCTCTGCAACTGACAACTGACAACTTTATCTAAATATTGAAAAACTTTGACATGGCAAAAGATATTTTTTTATTTGAAAGAACTGATTTAATTGCATTACATTGCATGACAAAATGGGGGAAAAAACAAATTGCGTTAAAGTAATTTTCTTTATTACAATGAAATGTTTTAGCATACAGCACTGACGAAGGTCTGAGGACGGAAACGTTTGCTTTTTAATTGCACTTTGAGCACAGAGCACTTTATCAGAGCATGATAAAATAAAATAAAATATATTTCCTTAATTCTCAGTCTAAGGAGTTTTACTTCTAGTTTGTATACGGCGAGCGAGTCTTTTTCTGTCAAACTTTCCCTTATGTTTTTGAGACCTGCACCGCTACCGTAGTCAAGTTTGGAAAAAAAAAATAATCTCAGTGCTTCATTATAATATAATGAATCATATTCAGACCATGAAGACCCTCCCTCTCTTATTGCTATGGCTGGAACTTGGCTAAATGTTGAGTTACGCACTGTTTATATAACCGGTGTTTGAACGGAACCTATACTGTATAGATTTACAGTTTAGTTTATCAGAATAATTCCTGTATTTGTTAGAGCCAATATGCCGGAGGACATGATTATAAGCTGGCCAGCCAGTTGGCACAACTATAGCTGGCAGCCACTTCGAGGCAAGGACCTGCAGCCAACCCTCACTTGTTTCACATTTTCTTTTGAAGCTATGGGGCACTGCAGGACGACAGCCAGAGAAGAGTCGTTTAATCCATTCTGGACTGAGGTCGATTAAAAAAAAGGCTTCTAAATTCTTCTAACATTTTTCTGAAAAACCCATGTTTCTATGTCAGTGGTGCTCAACCTTTTTCATGTCAAGGACCCCCAGAATTATCTCTATTGGGCCACGGACCCCCATCTCAGAATATGTAGTTTCAGGGACCGATCCCCCAGAAGCAAATATTTAGTTAAAAATGTTCGCTCTGAAATATATATTCAAAGATTTGTGCCACATTTTCACAACTTTTCAAAAATAGCAGACCTACAAGCTCATAGCGCGCCACTCTGTGGCACGCTATGAGCTTGTAGATCTGCTATTTTTCAATAGCTAAAGTAGAACAGAATGCTTGAAACACCAAGAGGGGTTTCCCGCCCAGAATGGATTAAACACTCTTTATTGCCAGTGAACAACCGGTTGAGGCTATCTTCGTTCGTCTCTTTGCTCGTCTATGTTGATGTGCTGTAGACGGAGGTCTCTGCCAGATGCTTTGCACAGAGGCTGCATACTGTCTGTGTACCACTGAGGTTTATCGCTGCTGGATACCGTGTACCACAATGCTCTGAGGTTTATCACTGGCTGCAAAGCTCTCCCTCACCATTTCACTTTATAGAGTTGGGTGGCCTTCATCGGCCTTGCACAGTCACATGCACAGAATGTATACAATCCTCATATGACCCACCGCGCTCTGACTATAGGACGGTGCGCCACCCGTTCAAAACATATCAAAATAAAGGGTAGTGGGTCGCACACACCAAGACTGCAGTTCCATGTACGTGTATACATACAGTACATATATATATCCTTGGTCTGCCGTCCGCAAATCAAATGAAACCCTCTCACCGTCTGCCACGTCTGAGATGCATTTCATTCATTGGCGCTGCACTGTGGCGACACGGGCATAAGGGCTACGCTTGCATGCTTGCATACGGTCACCCCCCAAAAGGAGAAACAGAAGAGCATCTACTAATTAAGGCGAAGGGCGTGTGGAGTTTGCATGTTCTCCCCGTGTCCCCTAGGGTAGGTACCCTCACATGTTCTCCCTGTGTCCCCTAGGGTAGGTACCCTCACATGTTCTCCCCGTGTCCCCTAGGGTAGGTACCCTCACATGTTCTCCCCGTGTCCCCTAGGATAGGTACCCTCACATGTTCTCCCCGTGTCCCCTAGGGTAGGTACCCTCACATGTTCTCCCCGTGTCCCCTAGGGTAGGTACCCTCACATGTTCTCCCCGTGTCCCCTAGGGTAGGTACCCTCACATGTTCTCCCCGTGTCCCCTAGGGTAGGTACCCTCACATGTTCTCCCCGTGTCCCCTAGGGTAGGTACCCTCACATGTTCTCCCCGTGTCCCCTAGGGTAGGTACCCTCACATCTTCTCCCCGTGTCCCCTAGGGTAGGTACCCTCACATGTTCTCCCCGTGTCCCCTAGGGTAGGTACCCTCACATGTTCTCCCCGTGTCCCCTAGGGTAGGTACCCTCACATGTTCTCCCTGTGTCCCCTAGGGTAGGTACCCTCACATGTTCTCCCCATGTCCCCTAGGGTAGGTACCCTCACATGTTCTCCCCGTGTCCCCTAGGGTAGGTACCCTCACATGTTCTCCCCATGTCCCCTAGGGTAGGTACCCTCACATGTTCTCCCCGTGTCCCCTAGGGTAGGTACCCTCACATGTTCTCCCCGTGTCCCCTAGGGTAGGTACCCTCACATGTTCTCCCCATGTCCCCTAGGGTAGGTACCCTCACATGTTCTCCCCGTGTCCCCTAGGGTAGGTACCCTCACAAAAACGAACTACTAGAGACTTGTAGGAATACAAAAATATAAAAAACATTCATCACGGTCACCTTACAGTATGTTGTACCAATTCATGAAAATATCAGTGTTGGCCCCTGTACTGTATGGAGGAGGTACAGTTGCATCCTGGCTATAGAAAGAGATGGGAGAATTATATACTGTAGATTCAAATGGTAAATAAGTGGTAAATGGTGCATTTATATAGCGCCTTTTATCCAAGGCACTTTACAGAGATTGTGCATTACATTCACCGAATTCACACACACATTCATACACCGATGGCGGCGGAAACCATGCAAGGCACCGACCAGCACATCGGGAGCAATCAGGGGTTCAGTGACACTTCGACACTAACTCTGGGGGAGCCCGGGCGAGAACTGGCGACCTTGCGGTTACCATCCAGCCACTCTACCCCTGAGCCACCGCCGCCCCTATAAAGCAAATGTTACCTAATGGCTTCCCTCTGGCAGCACGGGGACTGCCCAGAATTCCGACTATGTGGCTTCCGTGTGCAGTTAGAGTTAGAGAGAGGGTTAGTAATGGGGCCAGCGGGACCATCGGGACATCGGAATTATTGGGTTGTCGGAACAATGACATGGCACCGGCAGTATTGCCACACACACTCCAGTACTCACAATAGAACAATATTCAGTTTCAGATTTAATAACATGATTTAAATGTTCTCTCCAGGAAGACGACCAATGACGGATGGATCAAAGGAGCTGGACCCTATGCATCAAAATCCAGAGTATTATAGTTTAGCCCTGAGAGTTTTAAAACTAAATCAGTCAGTTATATATTGCTGTAGTGTGTACAGTACATACTACACATGTTGACTACCACCTGTATTTCCTTCTCCACAGCATACTGCATTTCCCTTGGTATCAACAAAAGGTCTATCTATCACACTGGCTTTTACTCTCCTCATTGCATTATCTATCTTCCCCCAGATAATCAGTTTTCGTTCTTTATCTGCCTGATAAAGAGAGAAAAGGGATACAGCATTTTGCTGTACAGTATCTTCTTGCTGTACAGTATCTTCTACTAAAATCATGCCTCTCACTTAACCGTCCATACATCAAAAACACATCAGGTATCAACTAAACGCACGCCTCTCACTTTACCGTATATACATAACCCATGAAATAAATCCACTGGAAAAAAGTGAGTTTTTCTCTGTGGCATATTGTCGGCCAAGGGACATTAAAAAAAATCACGGGTCTTATGCAAGCTTACATTCTCATCAATGACTCGATTCTACCCTGGCAGGCAGGCAGGCATGGCAGTAGGGAACATCATAACATGGATGTTGGCAGCGTCACTGCTGTCATGTGGAGGCTTCAGTATAACTATGGACATACAGGCACTGCAGGGAGAAATGTGTTTGTCACGTCTGTCACACCCTTCATAACTCTCTTTCATCACCTCCATTTATTTTAATTTCCTCTTTCACGGCACCCATGCTATAAATCAGAACTCTAGAATATGAGATTAAAAACCTAAAACACGCTGTTTGGGTTCTGAATGATTTCCTCGGTTACTTGACAGCGATGGACTGAATGCTTTCCAAACTGACTTGAAACTGACTTTTTGCTCAAAGGGTAAAACCACTTCCTGACCTATACAGTAAAGATGTGAAGACTCAATCATCTGAAAATGGTCTCTCCCAGGTCCCTGACATTATAGGCACTTTCACAAAATTCACACATGCACTTACTATACTACTATCGCATTATACACAGGCTGCAGAATCCGGAGTTGACCAAAATTGACAATTTTTACAGTCCATTTACAATGTTAAATTACACTCAGGATTTTGCCGTGTTCTCTCTCTTCTGTGCTTTTATGTGCTTTATCTTATAGTGTTCCTTCACCCGTTCCTTTCCCCGAGCAAGGGAAAGCCCTTCTTTATCTGTATCTGTTCTTCCGACGTGCTCTGTGAGTAACGGTACCTGAAGCTGATTTTCATGTCTAGAGTTTTTGGAGAAAATTCTGGTGCAGCATATAATCTGGCAGCCAAATAAATCAAGCTGTACATGTGTGTTGGTGTTTGTAAAGTAATGGGTCAGAGTGGATTATTACCAATGAGCCAATGAGGTTGTCTATCTCATTTACAACTAGAAAAAGTGCCCTTCTGGGCACAGGTCTCCACCAGGAGGATAGGAATGTTTAGGAGTAATATAAACATGTTTTTTGTTTGTTTGTTCCAATCTTTGCCAATCAGGATGGAATATGGGAAATGGTGCAGATCCGTGTTGATCGCATGCATGCACAATCCACCTGTTGGTGGCGCTATAACAGGCCAATGTGAAATGGGTGGGCTATATTCCTCAGCCTAGTAGGAAAGTGCGTGAAAGATTTCACGTCAAATTGCACGCTGCGTTCATGATTTGAGGCTTTTTGTTCAAAACAGGCCAATCCTGCAAAATTTTAAAGGCAATGTTAGCCAATTAGGATGGAATATGAAATATCAGACACATCCGTCTTGAGCACATGACTATGGAGATACTGTGTAATATCCAAAAGTAATATCCAAAAATGTGTTTTACAAAAGTCGGCCTCCTGGTGGCGCTCTAAAAGCCAGATGTGAACTAGAGAGACTGTGTACCAATTTGCGCGATGTTTGGACAAAATCTGTAGGTGTACTGTGCAAAAACTTGTTTTGCACAAAGCGGCCTCCTGGTGGCGCTATAACAGGCCGTTCTGGAAATTTTGGGGCAGAGGTTCATCGTTAGCATCCAGGGAGTGTGTGTGCAAAATCTGGCATCGACCGGGTTAACGGTGGCCGAGATTAGCTGCTCACGGACACACGGACGGACACACACACGGACGGACGGAGTGCAAAACATACTCTCCCCCCATGCCTTCGGCCTGGTGGAGACAATGAGCTATAGACCCCTACGAGATTGGTTGCTGAGGTGGAGCGCCACATAACAGCAACACTAAGGCCGGTGGCTCCCATGTACTAATTGTAAGGTCTTATTCCCAAGCCGTGCTACTCACACGATGCGTTGGCAGGGCACAGGGTTGAGCACCGTACGGTTCACATGCAGGCGAGTGCTCTGCCAATTAAAAAACAAAGTGCACAGAGCTGCAGCTTTGCTCTTGTTTTCAGAAACTCTTTGCTGAATATCTGGGATGGGAACATTTCAGATGATCTTTTTTAGTACCAAGAGATCAGAGCTTGGTGTAACATATCCGAGGCTTAAGACCCCAATGTCAGTTAAATTAAGTGGTGACAGTGATGCAGTGTCGGATTAAGAGACGGTTTGCATTATGATTTATGACAGTTCTATTCCTGACCTCATCTCATTTGTGACTACATGAAGTGATGTTGTTACTGGAGGAATTAATCCACAAGGCACTATAGTTTGCATTGAAGAAGAAATTATTTTTGCAAAGATTAGAACTTTACTAACTATACATACTTTTATTTATTCATCATCCGATTTCTGCGCAAGTTTATATCAGGGAGAAAATATCAGAAATGCAAATATCAGGGAAATTGCCTTTTTTCCCTGATAGTTATGCAAAACATCATCTACTTTTTGAGGATAACAACCTCCTCTTTATCCAAGCATGAACTGCCTTAAATTGAGAATTGAGATGGGCTGGTTTTCATTAACTCATTCTGAACGGGAACCCATTTTGGTGTTAGCATCATGTCATGCTTTAGCTATTGAAAAATAGCAGATCTACAAGCTTGTAGGTCTGCTATTTTTGAAAAATCGAAGAACGACTGACATTTTTAGAATCTGATCTCAGGTCAGAATGGGATAATCAGACCAGTGTGTGTCCAGTGGAAACCTCGTATGAATCTGATCTCAGGTCAGAATGGATGCTAATGTTTAGTAGGCTGTCCCATCAACTGTAACATAACTTGGAAGATACAGTATGTACAGTATCAAGGATTCTGACCTCTAACGACTGGCACTTTTAGGGTATGGTTATTGTAGGCCTACTGATTGCACAGACAGGGTAACACTGTCACTTTTCCTTTGCATTGCACTGATTGAAATTGGCATTGCACTGATTGCAACGGGCACTTATTTGATTGGCATTGCACTGATTGTAATTGGACACTTTATTTGTTATGAGGCGGGATATGGTGAGGACACTGTAACCTTGTGTCGTTTTCCTGCATTGTGCAACGTAGTTGTATAGGTGAGGAAAATCATAGCAGATCATACTGTAGCACTCCGTCTTTGCATGCTATTGAAACAAATGTGTTCTTAAATATTGATCACTGGTGCAAGCATGAAATATCACTCGCACAAGACACTGTTGTATTTTAATGTTTTGAAGTAACACAATTACAAATTCCTTTTGAACTTTTTGAATTTTGGCGTGGTGTTACAGTAGGTATGGGTATAAGGTTTTCAAAAAGCTGTGCAAACGCGTTGGGCGCACCCCCTCAAATATTAGATATGTAAAAGGTATGGTTGAAAACCAAAATAATTGATAAGAGATTTTTCAATGGATTCTGTTACTATTGGAACATTAACAAAGAGTAGCCTTGGAGTGCATTGTGACACACAACTTTATAGGGGCGGGGGGGGGGTGGCAGAGGGCCCAGTTCTGATCTATTTATTAATACATAATTTATTAATCTAGATATGTATCGCCTATGCACGCAAGCGACGTGTTAGCAGTAAATAAGGCATGCAGTAATTTTATTCTCACTCCTTTCAATATTGTTTCGTGTATGATTCATGACATTTAGTTTTAATTTCAGTTACATTTCATTAGACACATTGTCAGTCATCCAAATGCCACAGCACGTCATATTTCACAAAATGTAATTGAGAGTTTTGCTATGACCTAGCTTTATTATTTCCTGTTTGACAATGACAACCCATCAAATTGGAAATTTAAATCCTTCGTGAGATTCCATGCTGATTCAGTCTAATATTTATGGTTGCCTGCCCTTCACCCAGGCATAATCAAAATACTGAATATTTAATTACTGAATTGTCCTGAAGATAAATGTCTTACTTTAGTTGTTGTATCATAACAGTAATATGGAAATGGATGTAGTGTAGTCTTGAAAAAGATAAGCAATTCCATGCTAGGGTTTTTCAGATAATGTCAGCTGCATTATGGTAATTTGTAGGTACTGCCATTTTCCTTTTGAAAAACCCATGCAATGATAAATTGAAATGATAATTCGCCGTACCTTACGTAAATGTTGCCTCAATTTGCCTTTCAAAGGGTTCAATTCAAGACTACAAGGCAAGAGATGCTCCATGATTGCTTTTGCGATTGCTTTTGCGCCAGAAAAAACAACTTGCTTTTGTCAATGCTAACCTGGCTCTTTATTTGTGCACACTTCAGGCAAACGGGGTTAAAATAATTAAAAAAAGCATGACAATAAAGCTGCTCTTGGACAGAACAATTATCCTACAATATATAGAAACATCCTCAAAACAAAAGTTGGATTCTGCACATTCCATTCCTGCCTAGTGTACCATGCAGTTATAAATATTGATTTAATAATAGATACCTCAGAGAGCAGTCATTCAATATCAGGCTAGGTGTCGGTGAAGGTCTGTTTGTGCCTGAGGGAGCATTAGTAACACGTTTTCATACATGATTGCACAGAGTCATTATGTAGCAGGGCTATATTATGAAATGACTACACCACCCTCACAAATAGGAAAGAGGGATCCTACAAACACTGAAACACTAATACTGTAGCATTAACCATATACTGTACAGTACAGTATATGCTGGACCATGTACCTGAACAAATTTGGTGCAGGTTCAGAATGAAAATAATAACCAGAGGCCGATCAGAAGTTAAAATACAGAAGGGAAGAGGGAATATTATAGCTGGGAAATCATGATTCTAAAAGTTTAAAAAAGGCTTCAGGGCCTACTGGGTCCTCCAAACTAAACATACACAGCAAATAAACCAATAAAATATTAAATCTTAACTCTGGAATGAACTCCCTAACCATCTCAGTCAGTTGCTCCCTCTCTCCTCTCTCTCAAAACCTCACTCAAAACCCACCTCTTCAGGATAGCTTTCCCCAGCTGAGGTCCGGTTAGGATGCCCCCCCCCCCCCCCCTTCCCTCCTTTATCCTTTTATCTTTTTAACCCTGTACTGTTGTTGTATCTGTTATGTTTTGCTTTGTTTTTTCTTAATAAAGTCTGTTCCTAGTGTTCCTATGTAAAGCGCTTTGGGTATTTAGAAAAGCGCTATATCAATTTGAGCTATTATTATTACTAGTCCTTACCCGTTCTGAATATATGAACAGCAAATTATGTTCAGTGTGGGGAATTGTTTCAGATGCCTGCCTGGGGGCGGTGTGAAAAAGGGTAGGTGTGTTGGAGCAGTGTTTCTCAACCTTTTTTGTCCCAGGGCACACTTTTCATAGCCTAAAAATCTCGGGGCACACCTAGATATACGGTGTGTGCATATACTGTATATATACACCGGTGTATATATATATATATATATATATATATATATATACAGAATATTAGTGGTCCATGACATGAAAATGTTTGAGAACCACTGCTCTAAAACAACATTGGACAATGATGTTTGACAGTCAGCAATATTGTTTCTTATTCTACACACACACACACACACACACACACACACACACACACACACACACACACACACACACACACACACACACACACACACACACACACACACACACACACACACACACACACACACACACACACACACACACACACACACACACAATATCCCGGTCACTGTGAAGGCCGTAGTACTGTAAATATGACATGAATATGAATGCAAAGTAGTGGTTGATGTGTGGACAGGCAAGCTGTTGCTGTAGTGCATGATGAGATGTGTGCAAATGGTGTAGTTTGGTAGGAGAAGACGGCCAAAGGATGCAACACACACACACACACACACACACACACACACACACAGTCAGCGGTGCCAAATTGTATAGGGCACTATTTGTTGTGTTGTGGCGGTAGCTAGAGGAAGCATGCCAGTGGGGTAACGGTGAGAACGGTGGCCTGTGATGCAGGTGTCGCTAAGGGGCAGAGGTGTGTGAGGTTAATTCACTGATAAATTCATTATTAATCATTAATGTGTCAAATCGAAAAAAGGGCTCTGTTAAGACCTCCATATTATTATGGTCAATGCCTGTGTGAAAAGTGGGAGCAATGAGGAGATAATGCTTTGTTTCTGACATTCATTCATTCATTGTTAGAATTATAGTATGATTATTAGCAATACCAGTAAGACGCCTGAGGCCTGAGGGTGAGCATGCATCCGCCTAGGTGACATCAGACTGCTGGGCGAGCGCTGGCGCTTTGGCATGGGGGGGTCAGATCAACATATGGAATGAATTCTGTACTGGCCATACTGTATTTGGAGCGTGTCTTGAGTGTACAAGGTTTGATGTGGTCAGATCAGAACAGGTATTGCCTCTTGTCAGTGTTGAGAACAGATTATCTAGGCCTGCTGGATTTTTTTGGTAAAAAGGGTGAAAAAATGTCAAAAGATTCAAAGTGCAAGGAAGTCTCGTTTTTGATTGCACAAGAAAAACACAAGAATTACTCCAGTTCAACATTACTGACACTCCAACATCACTGTAGTGGAATGGAATTCAATGTGCCAAACCGTTGGCCTGTGGCCCAGAAGTTCTGTACGTCTTTCATATAGTCCTCTTTCTTTATTATTAATTCAGAATTACGGTAGTCCAGTTCTCTCAAACACTATTATATCTTCCGGTATACCTTCTCTTTTCATTCCCACAAGCTCATTAAAGGAGAGTATGGGCCTCGTCTTACTAGCTCCGTGGTCCTGTGATTTTCTTCATTAAGCTGACTAGAGCAAACCACCCTTCAGGCATTAATTTCCCCTGACCCTTCTATGCCTTCACCCTAGAGAGACCTCCCCATATGACCCCTACCCGCAGACTCCATGAACACACTCCACTCCTTAAATGTACCCTCCAGGTACATTCTCACATCATGTTGTAGTTGCAGATTGCACATTCATTCATTATTAATGCAACTAAAAGGCTAAACTGCTCGGTAAATTAAATTAAAATCACCCTATGCCCTACCCTTGAGTGACCCATACCAATCAGCGATAAACAGCGGTTTAAGTCCTGCCTCAAGGCCTGTTTGGTATGGTCCCATATATCAAACAGATACCAAAATCAATCCTGCAGAACTGGACAATCCATTTGCCAAATGGAAAATTCAAAGTTCATATTTTTTGTACCAATTGCAAGCAAAAAGGTCTCTTAAACATAATTTAGTTCAAGGACTGTTTTTATTTATCCTACATTTTTATCCCACGATTTTGCAACCCATTTTTTCAGTGTCAATTACCTAATGTAATCCTGGGCGCTACAATTCCTCTGCTAACCTGGGGAAGGTAGCGGACTGACCTCATGCTTCCTATCCTTCCTATCCAAGCTGCTTCTTTTCACCTGACAGGGGAGAGTTTCCCCGGCCGGACGTAGCGCATGCAGGAAGGAACACGTTATTCCGACCAGTTCCTTTCCCCTCCATCAGGCGCCCGGCTGGCCAGGGGGAGGTAGTTTAGAGACCAGGATTACTGCATGTTTTTTGTGAGGGTACCTATACCCTAGGGGACACGGGGAGAACATGCAAACTCTACACAAAAAGGCCCTTTCGCCAACCCCGCTTCGGGTATGGGCACATCGCCCACAGTGTCCCCAGCGTAAATCGAACACAGTACCTTCTAGCTGTGAGGCGACAGCACTACCGTCCCTTCAATCTTCCCATATACACAGCACTTTCTACCAGCATCGTGAAATACAAATTGTCTTACTCTTACTGCATCAGCATCATGGCTGTAATCAAAGTAAAGAACACCTTAGATAATTCGTTATAATAATAAATAAAATAAATAAAGAAATCCTAGCATCCATTAATGACAACTGGACCCCTGGACATGCCAGCTCTGCATGGGTGCTGGTGGATTAGGGCCTGGAGCCATCTCAAAGCTCTCTAGCTCTAAATCACCTGTTTTACAGGCTTGTTACCTCCATTAAGCCATATGACCTGCAGGTGGACTCCTTCTGGTCCACTTCAGTAAATCAGTAAAAGTCTGTACCGGTTGTGAATATTAATCCCCCAGTGTACAGTGTACAGTGTAGCGTTGCTTGGAGACTGACTGGGTTGAATAGCAGCCCAGGATTTGTCAAGAATCGTTAATTTTTGGCCTTCAATTAGCTACCACGTTGACCATATAGGGTTGTTTGTTCACTTTACTTTTAATGTATTTTTTGTATTTTACCTTTGGCTGTTGTATTAATACTGATACTGTTTTATTCAGGTTTTTATTTCATTTTCTCTGGGTATGTGTTAATATTACTCATCTAGACTGTCAAGCACCACATATATGTGGTACGTATGTATGTATGTATGTATGTATGTATGTATGTATGTATGTATGTATGTATGTATGTATGTATGTATGTATGTATGTATGTATGCATATGTAGCCAACGCAGGGAAACTGGAAGTACCCTCACTAAAAACGCCGGGCCAACGCTCCACACGTCCCAAACTCTTCTCCCTTCTGGCTCCAAAACTGTGGAATGCACTTCCCATTGCAGTCAGAACTGCAGCATCACTCCCAATCTTCCGCCGTAGCCTGAAAACCCACCTTTTCAGACTCCATCATGGCCCATAGCACTTACCCTAACCCCTTAGATAGCATTTCTGTTGGCTTAGATAGCATTTGACACAGACTTATAGCATGTTATGTAGACAGCACTATAATTGTATTGTATATAGTTATAGCACGCCATAGTACATATGTATAGCATAGTAGTAAATATGTATAGTTTATATGTATAGTGTATGTATAGTTTCATTATATAGATATTCCACTGTTACTTTCTTAGCTTACGCATGTTTCATGATATTGATAAATGCTTTTATGTATTCCCATGCTTTTGTTCTTGCTTAAATGTAAGTCGCTCTGGATTAAGAGCGTCTGCTAAATGCCTAAATTGTAAATTGTAAATTGTAAATTGTATGTATGTATGTATGTATGCATGCATGCATGTATGTTGTATGTATGTATGATATATAATATAATTTATTTATATGCCCTTTGTTCTGCTACGTGTCTGTCTTTTTCTGTTATGTCTTTGTCATAAAATGTAAAATATGGGGGGGGGGGGGATCGTTCATTTTGGTACTGTTTGGGGTTTTCTTTAGTTGTGAATTAATGCAGTTTTTCCTTTTCATTTCACTTCACAGTTGATTTCATATCATTGCTTTCATTACATCACTCTCGATACAACACGGCAAAAGACAAACATCATTTTAGCCAGATTTGCATATTGAGGAAAAAAAACTCTGAAACTGTGAATCTGAAAAACTCATCTGAAACTGGCCTAAGCCGTTTTAGAGCATTTAGTACAGTACCTCCACTGAATGGTGCTTTGGGTAACGGCTCTAAACTCTAAAGACATTTACACCCTCACACTAGCAAGGAATGGCCTGTCTGTCTACTAAAAAAGTCACCTTATCTGATAATCTTTGGACTGGTCAATGCCGTGTAGGAAAAGTGATACGAGTGACAGACAGGAAGAGATGTATTGAACCAGCTTCATGCGTCACAGCAGACCAGTAGAGAATCAATGCCATTGATCACACATCGTTGTACAGAGTGGGAAGGACAGGCAGAATGAACTGGGCAGAGATGTTACAAGAGTCACAAAACTGTTTATAAAATGCTGATTATTTGATTGTTCTGTACAGTATGGGGACAGTTATTTTATACATACAGTACTAATAATAATATCTCAAACTTATACAGCGCTTTTCAGAGTACCCAAAGACGCTTTACATGGGGGGCAGAGGTAGCAACAAAATAAAAACTACTTTATTAGGAAAAAGAAATAAACACTAAAGGCTAAGGGATAAAAACATTTAAAAAAAAAACTGTGAAATGAGTTGAAGAGGTGAGTTTTGAAGGTTTGGACGGCGTGGCATCTCTGAGTGTTTTAGGGCAGTGGTTCCCAAAGTGGGGTCCGGGGACCCCCAGGGGTACCTGAGGCAGTTCCAGGGGGTCCCCAGCTAAATGATAGTTTGGAAGAAAATGGACCGTTACATGTCTGTAACTCAGAGAGTGTACAAATGGTAAATGGTAAAATGGTAAATGGTGCATTTATATAGCGCCTTTATCCAAGGCGCTTTACAGAGATTGTGCATTACATTCACCCATTCACACACACATTCATACACCGATGGCAGCGGAAACCATGCAAGGCACCAACTAGCACATCGGGAGCAATTAGGGGTTCAGTGTCTTGCTCAAGGACACTTCGACAGTAACTCTGGGGGAGCCCGGGTTCGAACTGGCAACCTTACGGTTACCATCCAGGCACTCTATACCCCTGAGCCACCACCGCCCCAAATGGAACCAAATTGACCCGTTAGGGTCCATTTGGTTCCATTTGTACACTCTCTGAGTTAAAATTAACATTGATTTTACAATAAAAATGTCCCAGAGATTTGAATGGGGGTACGTCGTATAGACTAATGCATGTCAAACTGGGAGTCCTTGAAATTAAACGGGTTGAGAATCACTGCTAGAGCTGTAAACATCTTCTCTTATGGGGGGTGTCTCTGGCATATCTCTTCAAATGCAGGTCCGCGGGGCTGATTAGTGTCAATTTGGGGGTCCTTGACATGAAAAAGTTTGGGAACCATTGTTTTAGGGAGGGCATTCCACAGGGTCGGGGCAGCAAAACAAGGCTCTGTCGCCCCACGTACAGAGTTTGGTCTTGGAGACGTCAAGGAGGTTAGCGGTACTATGGCTGTTTGTATATACTGTACTGTATACGTACAATACAACAAAATGTTGAGCAACGTATGTTACCATTGACAAAACATATTTTGTATTTTCAACAGATCTTTTGTTTAACCGATTTTGGACTGAGGTCGATTAAAAAAAAGGCTTCAAAATAAATAAATAAATCTGAAAAACCAAACCCATGTTTCTATGTCAGTGGTCCTCAACCTTTTTCATGTCAAGGACCCCCAGAATTAACTCTATTGGGCCACGGACCCCCATCTCAAAATATGTAGTTCCAGGGAAGCCAATATTTCCGTTAAGAATGTTCACTCTGAAATATATATTCAATGATTTGCGCCACATTTTAACGACTTTGCAAAAATAGAAGATCTACAAGCTCGTATCGCGCCACTCGGTGGCGCGCTATGAGCTTGTAGATCTGCTATTTTTCAATAGCTACAGCATGACATAATGCTTAAAACACCAACAGGGGTTCCCGCCCAAAATGGGTTAAATACATTATTTTTGTCACAGAAGCATAATAACCAGGCTTTTGGCTTCTTATATGACATAGTTCCATTTCTTCAAAATGATTTTAATTTCTGAGGATGGTAGAACTCTAATCCATAATCCACTTCTTATTTATGTTGGTGTGCTTGTCTTGTGCCCTCCGGAAACGCAGTAATGGTTTTATGTCGTTTGCATGAAAGTAATTAGCAGAGTGAAGTGAATCATCCGCTCCAATGCTCCACTAATTGTTCTCACTTTGAAGCACTCGATAAAATCATTCTAGCCGATGCATAATTGCTCAAAAACTTTTTTACCCTCTTTTTGACCTCAGCGCACGTTCATCCTTTTTCTCAGCGTTTTTCTTGATATTCAACACAAAGTCCTCTCTTTAAAGAGGAAAGTAAGGTTCAGAAATCTCAAAGCGGTATTAATAAAAGAGAGAGAGAGCGATAAAGGAGAGAGAAGATGAGAGAAAGGTAGAGAATGCGAGATATATTTGTTAGCAAACAACAAATGGAAAGATTTTTAAAGAAAGTTTGATGTAGCTACTAAAAACAATGGTTTTGCAGAGAGGTATGAAGAAGCCCAATTGAAAGAAAAGAGAGTACATTTTAATTTATATTAATTTCCATTTTGGTGCAATAGACAAAAGTTTGTCTCAACAGAAGCATTGCTGAATGGCAGATTTATTCAATTGGCATTTCTAGCCATGCATTAATTAATGCCAAGGCATTATATATGCATTATGCAGGAGCTAGCAAATGTCAGTCACCTAATGGAATAGCAAACGAAAAACAGACCTTCAGCTAGATTTGTGAGTTCAGTGTATACTAATTATTTCCTGATCAGAATGTGTGAGAGAATTGGGACAGCTGGAACGCTCCAGAAGGGAAAGTCATTATGCCAGTTGAATATACAATGTGTTCATGCCGGGTAATGAGCTCTCTGGAGTCTCTAGAATCAATGCTGGTTTCAATATTCTGAATGAAAGAACCCCGTATCAACGGCTGCCAGGTATTTACAAACAGATTTGGCCTGATTGCAACTCAGTGGACAACATCCCTATTGACCACTGTGGCCAGCTAAACTCTCTTTGCCCAGGTTCACATTGAGTTGAGCTATTGGGGTCGATTTAGGACTTCTATGTTACTTACTTCTATATTACTAATCTAATTACAGTATTATTATCTGGGGGCGTGTAGTATGTCATATTGCAATTTTGGGCATGTTAAGAAGCGCTTTTGACACCCCGCGGAGTGCGCAAAACGGCCTTGAATTAGTCATGGGTGTGTTTAAGGCGTGTTTGAGACGTACCCAATCAACATGTCCGTACTATTCTCTTTACCAGTCAGCTGATGTCACATACGGAATGCGCACTTTGGGGGTCGTGGTATGACATTTCTTCAGGCTGGCACCATAGAAGACATGACATGCCTTTGTCACATTTGGGTTAATTATTCCTATTGCACTGCATGCTGTCACCTTTATGCCTCAAAAGAACAGACCCACCTTTCAGATCGGAATGGAATTGCGAGTAGATAGCAGCATATTGGCAAATTGCCAATCCATGCGTAATTAATTAATTCGATAACGATAGAACCATGTACCATACAGCGAATGAAAGCAAGATTCATAAGGAATATGGAGATTTTTACATTTAATAAAACGGTTGAGAAATGAGAGAACCATGAGTGTTTATAGGCTAATATCAACGTTTTTTTTATGAAAGACCAAACGGGCTGTGAACTTGAAGAGCTCAATCACCATCCCGACACGGAAGAAATATAGCCTAGTGCATGCATGTATATGCACTGTTGCACTTGCACACAGTAGCCTACACACGCTCTTTATTTGTTTCTATTGAAAAACACCAGTAAAATAACGTTTATTATATTTTATTTCATTCAAGTCACGACGAAGGAATGAGTTGAATGCGTGCTGCGTAATGCTGTGGCCCCGATGGTATGGTCTTCGCTGAGTTCGCTCGTAGCATTTTATTGAAGAAGACTTGAATCGGGTGTGATACAGCATATGAAAGCACATTTCCCACGGATTATGGAGATGTTTTTATTTATTTTTAAGGTTGAGAAATGAAAGAATTATGGCCGTTTCTAATCTCAACATTTTTTTTTAAAAGACGCAAAACCGCCATGTCTCATAGAAACAAGTAAATAGGTCTATAAAAATAAGCGCATATAACAGGGGTCTGTAACCTATTTTAAATGAAGTGCCATGTTTTTATTTTCTAAATAGTGAGTCTGCCATATCCAGATTAATTTGAATGACACCACATTAAAATAAAAAAACATATTTTGATTGTCCACAAATATAAAGTTCTTCCTTCTTTTTAAATATGTTCTTGCACATTGTTATAATGATCATTATATATCCCCCTGCAGTCAGAGTTCATAGTTTTAATGAATGAATGTGATGCATTGTGAGCTGGTATAGATCTGCTATTTTCAAAAGTAATCTTTTTATTTAATTTTTGGATTAGCTGTCCTTAGTTGGGCAAATGCATTCATCTGGGGATCCTTGACATGGGAATGTGCTGTGTGACGATCACTGGTTTAAACAACATTAGGAGAAAAGCCCAAATAACCACTTTAGAAACAAGAAAAGCAACCACACAAAGCAACTTTACAGAAAAATAAGCCGCTTATAATAAACAGACATGGCAACACTCTACCAGCCTTCCAGAGCCGCTCAAGTGTCAAATCAAACAGTGCTTTTTGCGTTTATGAGGTGGTCAGACCCACGTCTAATCGTTATGCGCTGAGTGTCTTTAGGTCAAGGGGCTTAATAGCAAATTGCGCAAAGCGAGAATAA
Organism: Protomyctophum parallelum; assembly: GCF_964188405.1. Classification (NCBI taxonomy): domain Eukaryota; kingdom Metazoa; phylum Chordata; class Actinopteri; order Myctophiformes; family Myctophidae; genus Protomyctophum; species Protomyctophum parallelum. The sequence continues at coordinate 16,491,297 of NC_139699.1, forward strand.
TTAACATATGGACACTCCCACAATGCTAAAATATTCAGGGACGCGGTATGCCAAATGTGTGTGCGTTCAACACGGGCCGAGTGCGTTCAACACGGGCCGATATGCCTTTCATAATACGAATGTGCGCAGAGCGAGGCCAATTTATGTATCACGACCTGGTAAACTGCACCTTCAAAATCGACCTGATTGTGTGTGGGGATTACAAGCAGGTAATCGTTTTTTCACTGTTCAGTGTTTCCTTCACACTCCTTCCTATTACTGATAAATAGTTGGAGCTGGCCTAATGTCTGTATTTCCGTCCCCCATACAGTATATCATTTAGGGAGGGCACACATTGGAGACATAAAACAGTAATCCCTTGACAATTTAAAATCTACTGAATCAGTTTGCCATTGTGCATGTGTGCGTGCGCGTGTGTTATCATCCTGATTTTATGTGGTTACAATTATATCCATGGCGTACACAATGCATAATAAGATAAGATGAGATAAGATCTGTATTTGTCACTGTATGAAACATACAATGAAATTTTGTTTAGTTCAACCATAACACACAGCAGTATCAACCATAACACACAGCAGTATCAACCATAACACACAGCAGTATCAACCATAACACACAGCAGTATCAACCATAACACACAGCAGTATATCAACCATAACACACAGCAGTATCAACCATAACACACAGCAGAAACACTGATGGGGCAACTTCATAGCATAAACTGTTAGTCCGTCATAGTCCAGTCCAGTCAAGTCATCTCAATCCATTAATACATGCACTATGATGCACCATAGTAGTAAAATACACAAATGAAAAGTACGTAGATAAAATAGTGGGGACCACACAACAAATCATATCGATTAAATAAAGAACAGAGTTCAAAGTTCATGTGCAAAGTTCATCAATTAATAGGAGGGAACCACGGGGGATAAATATATAAAAGGAAAGGAAAGGTACTATGTTTACCCAGGGTAACTGGACTAAGCTCAAGAACTTGTTTGCAGCCATAGGCCCTGCTCATAGAACATTTCATGGTAGAGGTTTAATGCCTTGCTCAAGGGCACTTCAGCGGTGGTAATTTTAACGCGCCGGTCCGGGGATACGAACTAGCGACCTTCCGATATCAAGACCGCTCCGCAAACCGTTCGGCCACTGCTGCCCACTATTGCACTTGCCCATGGTGTGTGTGTGTGTGTGTGTGTGTGTGTGTGTGTGTGTGTGTGTGTGTGTGTGTGTGTGTGTGTGTGTGTGTGTGTGTGTGTGTGTGTGTGTGTGTGTGTGTGTGTGTGTGTGTGTGTGTGTGTGCGAACTGAGCAGTGTTTGCACAGCCTTTGGAAAAAAGTGAATATGTCACTACAGCAAGTCATGTTTTTTGGCACAAGGCATCTTCTGTTATCCTCCAATGCAGCCACCAGGATAATTACAATGTTTACTGACCCACACTCACACCCAGCAGGCGCAAACTTCCTTTTGGTGAAATTGAGAGAGTTACAGAATGTGACTGCATGTGGCAGTAAGTGATAAATGTGAGGATGGCATACTAGAAAGTTGTTATTGAATCATGGGGAACATCCAGACAGTCTCAGGTGGAGCAGAATTGCACAGTGAATAAACACAGACTGTCTGTGGCCGATGGGAAAACTCTGTGGACCTTTAATGGACCAATAGAGCATTTATCCAGCTCTTAATGGGCTCTTTCAACCTTGCTTGTCTCTCTGCAGCACCCGCTTATTTATGGCCATTTCAATTTTAGTTCTATATCAGTTTACCTCGTGAATGGAGAGCATTACCTTGAGGTGAAACAGAAAAATAGGATATTGAAACGAAAGTAAGCTAAGTTATCTGTATTTATATTATACACATTATGTATAATTGTTATAATTATCTTTTCACATACTACATAATGCAATTTACATTCCCCTACATACAGCATAATACAGCCATACATGAATGAAAACAAAAGTATTAACCCATTTAGGCCTGACGTCAACATTTAAAAGATGTCTTCTAAATCCTGACAAGTTTCTGAAATAGCTATGTTTCTATATCAGTGGTGCTCAATATTTCATGTCAAAAATGATATGTAATTGGCCACCGACCCCCATCTGAAGATATGTAGTTCCAGGAACCCCCCAGAAGCAAAGATACAAGTTAAAAACGTTCGCTCTGAAAGAATATATTCAAGATTTGCGCCACATTTTCACGATTTTTCAAAAATAGGAGACCTACAAGTTCATAGCAGATCTACAAGCTGCTATGAACTTGAATAGGTCATAGCAGCTGCTATGAACAGCTGCTATGAACTATGAATAGCAGATCTACAAGCTCATAGCGCGGCACCGAGTGCCGCACTATGAGCTTGTAGATCTGCTATTTTTCAACAGCTGTAGTGGTTTGCACTACTGTCCTAAGTTAGGGAGTAAAGTCCTTACTAGAGGCTCACTAACTACTAGTTAGTTTGTAACTAGTGGCTTACTAAAGTGTGTTGCACCACCACCGTTTAAGGCACAACGTAACTAGTAGTGTGTAGAGACTGTCCTAAAAAAAACATCACACCTGTGTGAAGTGAGGGGCGCTCTTATATTCATATCGTTATACAAGATATATGAAATGTAAGATGACACCTGAATTGATGTGAAAAGTGTATTTTCTCGTCCACATGACGTGAAGTATCCTTTCATTGTCAATGGAGGGGCTAGGGGAGGGGCTAGCTGTCTATAGGAGGGGCTAGGGGCGGGGCTAGCTGTCTATAGGAGGGGCTAGGGGAGGGGCTAGCTGTCTATAGGAGGGGCTAGGGGCGGGGCTAGCTGTCTATAGGAGGGGCTAGGGGAGGGGCTAGCTGTCTATAGGAGGGGCTAGCTGTATATAGGAGGGGCCAGGGGAGGGGCTAGCTGTCTATAGGACCAAACAGAGAGCAAGCACTCCTCAATAGGGGAGGATACGATAAAACAGTGAGTGGACAAGCATTACACTTGTTTACAAGAGGGTCCACCATGTTCAATTCATCAAAACATTTAGAGACGTACAAATAGACACTTCTATGTAGTTAAAGAACAGAACAGGAATTCATCATATAGGAAGCAAAAAGGGAAAAGAAACATATACAGTTCTCTCTCTCTCTCTCTCTCTCTCCCACTCTCTCTGCTCTCTCTCCCACTCTCTCTGCTCTCTCTCTCTCTCTCTCTCTCTCTCTCTCTGTTCTCTCTCTCTCCCACTCTCTCTCTCTCTCTGTTCTCGCTCTCTCCCACTGTCTCTCTCTCTCTCTCTTCCACTCTCTACAAGCTCGTAGCGCGCCACTCGGTGCCACGCTATGAGCTTCTAGATCTGCCATTTTTCAATAGCATAACATAATGCTAAAATGGGTTTAAGTGGTTGGACTGCATGTGGAGCTGAACTGCGGCTGAGCGTTAACTCCGGACAGATGTCGCTCCACGGAGGCAGGGTGAGAAATACTGACGCTAAATGGATGTTATTGTTGGGGAATTTCCTTCAGAAATCCATAATATCCTCAGATTTCAGGGGTGGAGGTCATCATGGCCTCTACGGTGGTTCCCTTAGGGCTTTGAATTTATAGAACGTTGGCTTTGTGTGGCACAATGTGGCCCCCAACCTTCACTTAGTGTGGCCCCCAACCTTCACTGTGGCCCGGGGGCCCCATGCGGCCCCCAACCTTCACTTAGTGTGGCCCGGGGGCCCCATGCGGCCCCCAACCTTCACTTAGTGTGGTCCCCAACTTTCACTTATTATGGCCCGGGGGCCCCATGCGGCCCCCTACCTTCACTTAGTGTGGCCCCCAACCTTCACTTAGTGTGGCCCGGGGGCCACATGCGGCCCCCAACCTTCACTTAGTGTGGTTCGGGGGCCCCATGCGGCCCCCAACCTTCACTTAGTGTGGCCCGGGGGCCACATGCGGCCCCCAACCTTCACTTAGTGTGGTTCGGGGGCCCCATGCGGCCCCCAACCTTCACTTAGTGTGGCCCGGGGGCCACATGCAGCCCCCAACCTTCACTTAGTGTGGTTCGGGGGCCACATGCGGCCCCGGGGCCACATGCGGCCCCCAACCTTCACTTAGTGTGGTTAATTATTTCAGTCTAAATCTTTTTTTAATCTATAATTTTTATCCCACGATTTTGTAACCCATTTTTCACCCCTGTGTCAATTATCTAATGTGATCCTGGGCTCTACACACCCTCCGCCAACCTGGGGAGAGCAACGGGCTTGAACTCATGCTTCCTTCATGCCTGAGTGTCCAAGTTGCTCCTTTACACCTGACAGGGGATAGTTTCCCTGGTTGGACGTAGCGCGTGGAAGGAACACGTTATTCCAACCAGTTCATTTCCCCTCCATCAGGCGCCCCGGCTGGTCAGGGGTGTCACAGCCCTGGCCACAGTCTGTGCCACACCCACTCATCCACTGCCCTGATGACGTCCTGGACCCACCTGTGTGTCTCACCTCACCTGCTCCCTAATTAACCTAGTCTATATATAGCCCTTGATGCTCTCATGTGTTTGTTGTATTATAAGTTTGCTCTGCCTTGTGACTAAGTTTATTCCTGCCTTGAAATGGTGTACCTTATTTTCTAAGTAAAATACTTTAAGTTATTCCTGGTGTCCTGTGTTCTGCATTTTGGATCCTTACCTGGGATAGAAGCCTGACAGTATAATCCAACCAAAAAGATGGATCCAGCGGAACTCGCCCAGCTTCGAGCTGCTGTCACTTCACAAGGACAACTTTTGGGCCAGCACGAAGCTATTCTTGTTCAGATGAATGACCGACTCGCTCAGCTGGTCACCGCCGTTCAGACGCTCACCGTTGCGCCTCCCCCCCCCGTCGCTCCAGGGGGGGTCCAGGCAGCCGATGGCCAGGCTGCCGCCGGGGGTCCCCAGCCCCCCGTTATCACTCCCAGGGAACCAAACGTTCAGCACCCTGAGAGGTACAGTGGAGATTCCGGCTCCTGCCGCGGGTTCTTATCCCAATGTTCCCTGGTGTTTGCTCTCCAGCCTTCCGCCTTTACCACTGATGGTTCCAGGGTGGCTTACATAATGACTTTATTATCGGGCCGAGCGCTCGCCTGGGCGAATGCGCTGCTAGAGAGACAATCACCATTGTGTCATGACTTTGATCAGTTTATTCAGGAAATAAGGAGAGTTTTTGATTGCCCTGTGAGAGGCAGAGACGTGGCTACGCGTCTGCTGTATCTCCGACAAGGACGCAGCAGTGTAGCTAATTATTCCATCGACTTTCGCGTCTTGGCTGTAGAGAGTGAGTGGACCGAGGCGGCATTAATTCCTACTTTTCTGCACGGCCTCTCGGATGAAGTTAAAGATGAGCTTGTTTCCCGTGAGATGAGTGAGGGGCTAGATTCGCTCATTACACTCGCCACCCAGGTGGACAATCGCATCCGCGAGCATAGAAGAGCCAGACAGCAGACCAAAGCGCCAGCCCCAGCCGAACGTCCCCGAGGTGGGCCGAATGCTTCCGACTATTCCCGAATGGTTCCGACGTTCCCTGAGACAGCCGAGTCTCCTCCCCCTGAGGAATCTATGCAACTAGGGCGCACCAAGCTGTCAATCAAAGAGAGAGAGAGAAGGATAGCCGAGAGACTGTGCATGTATTGTGGCAAGCCTGGCCATTTCCGGATTTCATGCCCAGAGAGAGAGGGAAAAGAGGAGGCTCAGCAGCAATTGGGGAATTGAGGTGAGCCATATTGTTTCTTCCTCCCCATCGTCTTCTTGCTTTAAAATCCCTGCCGTTTTGTCCTGGGAGAGCCAAAGGCAGCATGTCACAGCGCTTATTGACTCTGGGGCAGCAGGATGTTTTTTGGACATTTCCTTTGCCCGCCGTCTGAAGATCCCTTATTTTAAATTAAATCACCCCCAGAGAATTACTGCATTGGATGGGCGCCCACTTGGGAGGGGCGTGGTCAATTACCTCACTGAACCACTAGGCCTACGCTTGTCTGGCAACCACTGTGAGCACATTCAGCTTCACCTGATTGATTCTCCTGAATTGTCTCTCATTCTGGGACATCCTTGGCTTGTGCACCACAACCCCCACATAGACTGGCCATCCGGGACCATATTAGAGTGGGGCCGTTCCTGTCACTCCCAGTGTCTACGCTCTGCCTCTGGGGCTCCTAGGTCCCCTGGCCCCGCCTCTGACTCCGCCCCTGAGGGCCCTGAACCCCCGGCACCCGCCAATGTTCCGCCAGAGTACTCTGACCTCAGTCTGGACTTCTCCAAGCAACGTGTGACGTCCACCTTGCCTCCTCATAGGCCCTATGACTGTGGCATTGACTTGCTGCCGGGGACGTCTCCACCCCGTGGGAGGCTCTATTCACTCTCCGGTCCAGAGGTGGCTGCCATGGAGAGCTACATTGACGAGGCCCTTTCTGCAGGGTTCATCAGACCGTCCACTTCTCCAGCAGGCGCTGGCTTCTTCTTCGTCGGGAAGAAAGATGGCGGCTTGAGGCCCTGCATTGACTACAGAGGTCTCAACAGTATTACGGTGAGAAACCGTTACCCCTTACCTCTTATGTCATCCTCTTTTGATTGTTTGCGGGGGGCTACAATATACTCTAAGCTTGACCTCAGGAACGCTTACAATCTCATACGCATAAGAGAGGGGGATAAATGGAAGACGGCTTTCAACACTCCTAATGGCCATTATGAGTATTTGGTCATGCCGTTCGGCCTCAATAATGCCCCTGCCGTCTTCCAGGCGCTTGTGAATGATGTTCTGAGGGACATGTTGAATCGTTTTGTCTTCGTTTATCTTGACGACATCTTGATTTTCTCCAGAACGCTCGAAGAACATGTCCAACATGTCCAGCTGGTCCTGGGCCGCCTCCTGGAGAACCAGCTCTACGTCAAGGCGAGAAGTGCGACTTCCATGTGTCCACCATTGCCTTCCTAGGCTACATCATCACCACTAATGGTGTTACCATGGATCCGGCCAAAGTCAACGCGGTGGCTGACTGGCCCCGCCCCTCCACCCCTAAACAACTGCAGAGGTTCCTGGGCTTTGCAAACTTCTACAGATGTTTTATCCGGGACTACAGCAAGGTGACGTCGCCACTCCACGCTCTCACTTCCTGTTCGGTCAACCGTTTCCGCTGGACCCCCGAAGCGGACCGGGCCTTCAGGGAGCTTAAGCGGCGCCTCTCTTCCGCCCCGATTCTGACCCACCCGGACCCTTCGTTACCTTTTGTGGTAGAGGTTGATGCGTCTGATGTTGGCATTGGCGCAGTGCTCTCCCAGGCTTCCCCCAAGGATAAGAAGCTCCATCCTTGTGCCTTTTTCTCTAAGAAGCTCGACTCGGCGGAGCGCAACTATGACATTGGCAACCGGGAGCTGTTGGCAGTCAAGGTGGCGTTAGAGGAATGGCGACACTGGTTAGAGGGGGCGGAGCATCCTTTTGTGATCTGGACTGACCACAAGAATTTGGCCTATATCCAGTCGGCCAAGAGACTCAATTCCAGACAGGCCCGGTGGGCTCTGTTTTTTGACCGTTTCCGCTTCGTCCTTTCCTACCGTCCGGGGTCCAAGAATCTGAAGCCAGACGCGCTCTCCCGCCAGTTTGACCCCTCGGAGAAGGACCCAGACCCAGGCCCCATTATCCCTGGTGCCCTTGTCATAGCACCCGTGACATGGGGTATAGAGACCATTGTTAGACAGGCTCTTCAGCAGGATCCTGACCCGGGCGGTGGCCCACCTTCCTGCCTGTTCGTGCCCGGCACCGCTCGCTCCGAGGTCCTCCAGTGGGCCCACTCTTCCAACCTTGCCTGCCACCCCGGCGTTCGACGCAACCTTGGCTCTCCTTCGGCAACGCTTCTGGTGGCCGTCCGTGGAGGCTGACACTCGCTCTTTTGTCCGGGCGTGCCCGGTCTGTGCTCGTAACAAGACCCCCAACCTGAGACCTTCTGGGCTACTCCGACCCCTGCCGGTACCACACCGCCCCTGGTCCCATATCTCGATTGACTTTGTCACAGGACTCCCCCCCTCTGAAGGGAAGACTGTCGTCCTAACCATTGTGGACCGGTTCTCGAAGATGGTCCACTTTGTCCCGGCGCCTAAACTCCCCTCTGCCAAGGAGACGGCCCAGCTCATGATCGACCATGTCTTCCGGTTACATGGCCTGCCTCTGGATGTGGTTAGTGACAGGGGCCCCCAGTTCTCCTCGAGATTTTGGAGGGCGTTTTGTTCTCTGTTGGGGGCTTCCGCCAGCCTCTCATCGGGCTTCCATCCCCAGTCTAATGGCCAGACAGAGCGTGTGAATCAGGACCTGGAGGTCACTGTCTGGTGTCGGATAACCCCTCCGCTTGGTGTAGCCAGCTCGCATGGGTGGAGTACTCCCACAACTCTCTTCCCAGCTCCTCTACGGGCCTGTCCCCGTTTGAGTGTGCGCTGGGCTACCAACCTCCACTGTTTCCGGAGCAGGAGAGAGAAGTAGAGGTCCCTTCTGTTCAAGACTTTGTCCGTCGGTGCCGACGCACCTGGAAGAAGGCCCGGACCGCTCTCTTACGTACGGCTACGAGGAACCGGAAACAGGCTGACCAGCACAGAAGGCCTGCCCCTGACTATCAACTAGGACAGGAAGTTTGGCTTTCTACCCGAGACCTGCCCTTGCGGGTCGAATCCCGGAAACTGTCCCCGCGCTACATTGGTCCGTTCAAAATCATAGGCATCATCAACCCAGTGGCTGTTCGGCTCAAGCTCCCCAAGACCCTTCGGGTGCACCCCACCTTCCATGTCTCTCAGCTCAAGCCGGTGTCTTCCTCCCCGCTGGTGCCTCCTGCTAAGCCCCCCCCTCCCCCTCGCCTTCTGGACGGCCATCCCACCTACACTGTCCGGCGCCTATTGAAGATGCGCCGCTGGGGCAGGGGTCGTCAATACCTCGTGGACTGGGAGGGATATGGTCCAGAGGAAGGCTGCTGGGTCTCGGCCCGGAACATCCTCGACCCCTCTCTGATCGCCGACTTCAACCGTCGGGCTCCTGGGGCAGCTAAGGGGACGTCAGGAGCCGTCCCTAGGAGGGGGGGTCCTGTCACAGCCCTGGCCACAGTCTGTGCCACACCCACTCATCCACTGCCCTGATGACGTCCTGGACCCACCTGTGTGTCTCACCTCACCTGCTCCCTAATTAACCTAGTCTATATATAGCCCTTGATGCTCTCATGTGTTTGTTGTATTATAAGTTTGCTCTGCCTTGTGACTAAGTTTATTCCTGCCTTGAAATGGTGTACCTTATTTTCTAAGTAAAATACTTTAAGTTATTCCTGGTGTCCTGTGTTCTGCATTTTGGATCCTTACCTGGGATAGAAGCCTGACAAGGGGAGGCAGTTTTGTGTGTGTGTGTGTGTGCGCGCGCTAGGGCTAGTCATTTTCACTAGTTTACTACTTACTTATTTTTTTTGGAAATAAATATTTTTTTTAAACGGTGTACATTGATGACTATAACTATACTATTATACCTGATCTTGAGGCCTACAAAATACAAAATAAAATAATAAATCAACTAGTACGGTAGTACCAACAAGGTCGACTAGTGGATTTACTAGTAAACTAGTCGACTAGTTGCTTAATGCCCTTTTGTTTATTTTCTCAGCTTAATGCTGTTGCCAGTCATGGCTGTCAGTTCCCACCTGATGTTGTGTGTGAGTTCAGACTGCTCCAGACCGTACTGAATAACTGCCAGCTTACATAATGTCTTGAGGCTAGGACTGAAGTCTAAGACATACAGGTCACCTGGTCTGTTGTCTGCTCCAAAGATGATGACACGATCTCCCACCATGCAACAGTACATATCATTCAAGTTATGTGGACATTTCCCCTTGGGCTCAACCTTCTTCCAGGAGAAGGTTTTTGCGTTGAATGTCCACAGATAATTGAAGTACTGGTTATGTATCAAGCTACCAAATATGCACAGCTCTCCATTGTAGGTAAAGGCGGAATGACCACAGAGTCCTTTTGTAAGATGCTGTGTAGAAGGTGTGCTCATCCACTGGTTGGTCTCTGTGTCAAACACTCTGATGGTGTTGTACTTGTATTGGTGACCATGCCGGCCCCCAAATACAAACATCGTTGTCCCAATGATGGTGGCAGAGTGACTGTATGTATCAGGAGGTGGAGTTCCTCTGGTGTTAATTAAAGAGCAGACCATTGTGGTGGTGTCCAACTTGTAGATGTCATTAGTGGGTCCAGTCTGGATCCATCCTCCATGGATAAACATGACCTTCCCCAAGACACAGGCTGAGTGGCCCCACCTCCCATCTGGAACGGTCCCAGAAACCTGTGGTTTGAACCATCTGTGGGCGTCGACATCAAATGCATGAAGCCTAAGGACATTGCCGTAATTATAAACTAGGTTAGTCCTCCCTCCCCAGAGGTAGACAAGGTAGACAGTATCTTCAATCAGAACAGCTGTTTGGTCCCAGCGCATGAAGGGAACCTCAATGTGAGGTTCTCCTGTTCCAGAGGTCCCTGGGGTCAACTTCCTCCAGCATAAAGACGCTGTGTTGAAGACGTGTACTTCAATGTGATCCATCTGGTTTCCGTCTGCTCCTCCAAAGCAGTAGATCTCGTGTCCGACCACCACAGCAGCCTGGTTATCCCTATGTTCTCCTTCCAGATGTATTGTCCAGTGAAACATTTCACACAGCAGCTCCACCGCCAATGAGCGTTGACAACTAATCTACGGATGAACTTGTTAGGATGAAGGCAGTTCAGGTTTCCTTGTTGCAAGTCACTAACTGATGTTTAGTGTATCTGACAATTATTTATAAACAACAATGATATGGTTGTGATGTCATTGCATGATTACGTCATATTGTACGATAGCTAATGATTTCACACAATCTCATTGGCCATATTTGGGCATATTCGTGGAGAGAAATAAACACAGACAGGCAACAACACATAACATAATGCTTAAAACACCAAAAGGGGTTCCCGCTTAAAGGGAGTCACATACTTCCTATAGTTGTTGTTCTCCTTGAAAATCGAAAGGTCAGGATTGTAGTTCGGCTCTATTTTCTAGGACACCGACTGTCCTATGCTGATGTTGTCTCTACAGTTTCAGTCAATGAATCCTCATGATGCTATCTGTAAAAGTACAGGTCAAAACATTCAGGATCTGAAACCCAATGCCAGTGGCTCCTACAGATTGCTCAACCGGCGTAGGGCCTACCTCACAGGGTTTAAGTCTGCCTTTGTTGGCTTGCCTGCCTCGTTTTAAGAACCAGTACCTACCACACGTCATTTGCCCTACATTCTTCTTTCAAAAGGATACCTATACTGTAGATTATATTTTTATTTTGTTTCTTGGTAGACTCAGCAGTATTTTCTCCCGTGTAAATGCTCAGATCATTTGAAAATGTAATTACAATGAACTTTGATATGCAATTATGCATGCAATACATTATTTTGGATCTTATGATTATCTGGGTGATGAAAACTGGTTAGACATTGATCTATTCAAGAAATGTACTTGCTACACCATGCTTAAAGGCACCCGTAAGTGTCCTCCACAATAACATCCATTTAGTGTCAGTATTTCTCACCCTGCCTCCGTGGAGCGACATCTGTCCGGAGTTAACGCTCAGCCGCAGTTCAGCTCCACATGCAGTCCAACCACTTAAACCCATTTTAGCATTATGCCATTAAATGGGGGGTCCGTAGACTAATGCATGTCAAACTGGCGGGTCCTTGAAATTAAACGGGTTGAGAATCACTGCTAGAGCCGTAAATATCTTCTCTTATATGGGGGTCCCTGGCATATCCTTTCAGATGGGGGTCCGCAGGCTATAATTAGTGTCCATTTGGGGGTCCTTGGCATAAAACAGTTTGGGAAGCACTGGTCTACTGTACACTATAAAAAGTGTTATTAGACCAAACGTGCACTTATACGTCTGAATAGCTGAAGTGGTCAGCCAGTTTATAACAATCAGAACCATAAAGTTGTATGTCTGCTGAGTTATATTAAAGAACTAAAATAAATGAAAGTCCTGTAACTGCATCAGTAATTCTTTATACTAAATGAGAAAAAGAGGTTGCGCAATGTGCATCAGCAATGGTTGAGTGCTAAACCCAAATACAAGTCCAAACATTAAATGAACAAGTAAAGTGGTCTAGTGGAGCAGCAATACTTGTTCTTTCTATTCTAGACTAGTATTCCCTTCTTTATCTTTGGCACTTTGTCAATGAAAACTAAAGTTGTCCTTTAAGCACAGTTACCAGTTTCTTTCTAGAAGGTTGCATCATAGAGCATGGCTGGGGGAGGAGGGGGTGGATCATGCATGCAGCAGTTTGCTCGGTGGTGATTGGTTGAGACATGGCTCTGTTGCTCTCTTTGGCCTATCAATCCAAGCGGTTGGCAGTGGCTCCACCTCAGGCTCTCTAGTATAGTTGCTCTGTCAGACAGTTCTCCACAACTGCTCCAGGATATCAATCATGATCTGATCAGATCTGACTGTGGACTCCAGACTTCAGGTGAAGATGAACTCTATCAACCTCAACTCTGCTGAACAGGAGGAACCCAAAGACCATGGTATGTTACTGTAACAGGTCTGAGTGAGATGACCATGTATACAGCTATAGTTGATCATAAAGTAGCCGATCTCTGTGAAATTAGGACAGATTCGGTGGTTGTTTGTTCTTTCAGTGCTGTGTAAACAATCCACGTTTATTTTTAATGAACACATGTATAGCCCATGTTTTCTTATTGCATCAGCATGCTATTATGTCCATTAATTTAGAATGTCCAAACAATGACCAATCAATGCAATGATTTGCAATTGATGAACTCTTTCTCAATCGTGCACATATTACACTATAAAGTTTAACCATGTGTCAACATTCTTAATAAAACCCTGATTGATTAATTTATAGGCTCTTGGAGAATGGTGAAAGTACAGTGGACTCAACAACAATAACTGCACATAACACTTTTGTATCATCACACTTTTGTGTCATCACACACATATAATGCTGGACTCAGCTGAACCCAACCTGAACCATACTGCTCGGGAGAGTCTTAAAGCTAATGATATAGCCACTTAGCACTCAGCACTTTACATTACAGTAGTTCACCATTACGTTTTTACTCATCAAATTACCCCATGAATTGTAGCCATTAAATGAATACATCATAACCAAGTTAAATATCCATTTTGTGACCACACAATAGTGGGCGTCACATTACTTGCCCCTTTTCGCCTGTCATATTTTGAATAGTTAAAAGTCATTGCATTCTCAAGCTTCCATTTTATTTTTTTCATTGTAATTTGTCATTTAGATTTGCCTTTTTATTGTCTCACAGTGAATTTGTGAATAGAAGTGCTTGTAGTATTATTTTACCATGTATACTATACTATACTATATTTATTGTATCAGTTGCTACATTTTCTTTCATTTCTTTATTAACAAATTGCACCACATTTATATTTGTTCCTATCCAGTGTTGCATCACCAGTCTGGCCTCCCTGTCTTACCAACAGTAAACAGACATAGAAGCTTGGCTAAACCAAAAAAGCACGGCTGTGACCAGTGTGGACAACGCTACCATTACATGTCTGACCTTAAAAGACACCAGATAATTCACACTGGAGAGAAACTCTATGGATGTGATCAGTGTGGACAACACTTCTCCCACTTAGCAAGCCTTAAATCACACCAGAGAATTCACACTGGAGAGAAACCCTATGGATGTGATCAGTGTGGACAACACTTCTCCCACTTAGCAAAAGTCGCCAGATTTAAAGAAACAAGCAGCCAGGTCCACGAAAATAAGTCACAGAAATTGCCTTGAATATTTATGAAAACGTTTCAACAACACCAATCCTTTTAACAACATATTAATCTGAAAGTTACTTATATGAAAAGTCGCTTGTAATAGCCAGACATGGCAACATGACTTCCAGCGCCACACAACACATAGGCCTACCTACTTCTAATTCTAGTTCTACATATTGACTACAACAGCCAACAAGAATGCACACTGTGACACTATACACTCTGTATCAAAGCCCGACCACTGTGATTATGAAAGAAACAACCTACTACAACCTACAAAACAGTAATTCAATAGGTTTCAAAGTTTACAAATGTAAATGTCCAATCTCCAGTTTAGTCCCACAATGTAAAGTTCCTTTCAATGTCTCCAAAGAGTATCAAAAAGTAATCCAAAAGTAATCAAACCAATAATTGTTTTCTATTTTCCAAAAATCAAGTAAGTAATCCATAAAGTCATCAAATAAAAAGCCGAAACAGGGGGGAAAAAAGGATATTCCTTACCCAACGTCAGGAGGCCACAGCAGGTTCCCCTTTGTCCAAAAGCTCTGAATGGATTCAGAGCCTTACCCTCAGAAATATTCCTTGTCCAAACGGACAGTATATCTTCAGATGGCAGAGTTTTCCGGACCCACTACATCTCTGATCCTGGTTTAGTACTATTGGCCTTAAGAGAGTCGTCTCTTTGACAATCAAATCACCCCCAAACACTTAAAATGGAACCCCCAGCCACCTCACTTCTTGTACTTTTATAGCTGTTCCTGGTACCTCACTTCCTGGAACTATAATTTGCTCACATGCTTTTTCCCCACAGCTTCCCCTATGATCAATTAATGTCCATATTTGTCTCAACCTGGCCCGTGGGGCCATGACAAATGACAAAAGTGGGGTGTTGTATGGTGTGTAAATCAAGGCATAAAGTCAAACAAACAAAAGGGTGCTGTCATCTGGAGGGGATCCTCACCAACTCATTTATAGAGCTTCAGGGAGCAGTGATCAGGTGCTCCCAATGCACCTATGATTGGGGAAGATGGGAACCTTGGGCCGACGCCTACACATAGATCTGTGACGCATAGATAGGGGAGTACCGGTACACTAAAGGGAGACAGACAACACAGGCCATGCAGGCCAGTCCAAAGGGCCTGTGACAACTACATTTAACTAGTTAAATATTCAACCATATTTTAACCAATATATTCCCTTGTTATCACACAGTATGTTATTCCAGTATGTAAACCTAACCCTAACCTTATCCTCAGTAAAACTATACTTGAAGTTGGTACAACGCATGTTCAGGAGGAAGACCGCGCCTTCTATGATAAATCGTTTACTAACATAACCATGGTAACCAATCCAGTACCCCCCATCGACTATCTACCATGGTTACTGATAGCATTCCACCCAAACCCCTCCCCTTCTCGACGTATTTATACCTGCACGTCTACCTGCCATTTCGTGCTTCGTTCTTCTCGTGCTTCGTTCTTCGTATGACTCACGTCACGTATCTCGCAGTTCCGTGTTTGCTCCTCCGCGGCCCCGCCGAATCGCCGTCCGATTTAAAAGTTATCATTACTTACCCACAACTTAAGTTACCTTGCCACCACGGACGGACCACACTATCAGCACCGTTCCACGTCGGAGAAACCTCGGACAGACGCCACTAACGCCAGCCAGGAGCCAGCCACGACGTTCCTGTATTCCAGCGTCTACACGCCGCCATCAACCGCTTCCTCATCGATCTCGTTCATGCCGTCTCACTGAACGCCGCCGTTCAGTTCATTCTTCCAGGCCCATCGACGTCGCGACTCGCGGGACACAAATGACAACACCACCGCGATCCGAGAAA
This sequence comes from Protomyctophum parallelum, assembly GCF_964188405.1. Lineage (NCBI taxonomy): Eukaryota > Metazoa > Chordata > Actinopteri > Myctophiformes > Myctophidae > Protomyctophum > Protomyctophum parallelum. The sequence continues at coordinate 16,506,933 of NC_139699.1, forward strand.
TCAACTCTCCCCCCGCCGCAACTTCAAACCGGCACACTTCAAGGTCGCCACGGACCCGTCACCTTCGCCGATTCGACGACGTCACTCCCAGATGCAACGAGGCCGAGCTACACACCCGCCCCACGGCCCCACCAAGCAACTACACAAAGCTAAGTTTCCTTCAACATCCGACAATAATATCAAAAGTTTACTACTACACTGAGTAACCACATTTTTGATGATCAAACATGGACCCTGTTGTAAACAAGCGTAATGCTTAATTGGGTCGTCCACTCACAGTTGACAGTCCTTGTATTGAGTTTGTGCCTGAAATGTACCGTAATTCTGCAGGCTGTTAATGGATATTTCAATGAATCAATCAATGCATTCATACTACCCAGCCAACATGTCCACCTGGGCCCCACATGGGTTTTGACATGGGCTAAATGGCATGGGTTCCAAGTGGGCCGTGCACCCATTTACCCAGTTATCTGTCCGTATGCCGGCCATCTGTTAACCGTAACACCATCGGACATCTACAGTCAAACAATTTACCAATTGTCTGCTCACTAACATCTGTTGTAATGAGCATTTACCCAGTTATCTGTCCGTATGCCGGCCACCCGCTAACATCATCGGACATCTACAGTTAAACAATTTACCGATTGTCTGCCTATCAACATTTGATGTAACATGCTTTTACCCAGTTAACTGTCCGTATGCCGGGCACCCGTTAACACCATCGGACATCTACAGTTCAAACGATCTGCTGATTGTCTGCTATTAACTTTGATGCAACGTGCAACACGCACGTGAGCCGGAACGTACAGCAAAGGTTGCGTTATGTTTCTGCGACAACTATGAAGCTATTGTCACCATGAAGGAATTAACGCAACCTCGTCCAGGCAAGCACCCCCTCTATCCTCCCACTCCTTCTAAGGCTAGCATCCCATAATTGTCTAGTCTACCACTTGGCACTCCCACCCCATCAAGGTATCGCTTAATCCGCTACCTCTACTAACAGCCTCGGTCCTGAGCAGACCAGGCCCGTACATCCAACCCTAACGCATAACCTGTGCCTGCTCCTCTCCCTCCCCTCCTTCCCTCTCCTCTCCCACAAACCTTCCGCCGAAGGTTTCATCTCAGTCATCGCACGGTTCACCGTGCACCATCACGGCCGACCCAAGAGTACCGGCTCCAACCCAGTACAAACCGCACCGTCACAGCAGTAAGAATTCCATTGCAGCCAGAGCGTGCCTGCACCAAATCCCTATCATGTCCCTGCAACTGCAGTTCAACTCCGGTGCACAAGTCAGCCTACATCGAGTCAACAGAATGCTCGTCTTTCAGCCTCCATCCAGCCCTCCTTCCCTCCTCCTTCCCCTCCTTCCCTCCCTCAGCAGCGTGCTCCCTCCTTCCCTCCCTCAGCAGGGTGCTTCCTTCCCTCCCTCCCTCCCTCCTTCCCTCCCTCAGCAGCGTGCTCCCTCCCTCCTTCCCTCCCTCCTTCCCTCCCTCAGCAGCGTGCTTCCTTCCCGCCCTCCCTCCTTCCCTCCTTCCCTCCCTCAGCAGGGTGCTTCCTTCCCTCCCTCCCTCCCGCCCTCCTTCCCTCCCTCAGCAGCGTGCTCCCTCCCTCCTTCCCTCCCTCCTTCCCTCCCTCAGCAGCGTGCTCCCTCCCTCCTTCCCTCCCTCCTTCCCTCCCTCAGCAGCGTGCTTCCTTCCCGCCCTCCCTCCTTCCCTCCTTCCTTCCCTCCCTCAGCAGCGTGCTCCCTCCTTCCCTCCCTCAGCAGCGTGCTCCCTCCTTCCCTCCCTCAGCAGGGTGCTTCCTTCCCGCCCTCCCTCCTTCCCTCCCTCAGCAGGGTGCTTCCTTCCCGCCCTCCCTCCTTCCCTCCCTCAGCAGCGTGCTCCCTCCCTCAGCAGGGTGCTTCCTTCCTGCCCTCCCTCCTTCCCTCCCTCAGCAGCATGCTCCCTCCCTCCTTCCCTCCCTCAGCAGGGTGCTTCCTTCCCCCCCCCCCCCTCCTTCCCTCCCTCCTTCCCTCCCTCAGCAGGGTGCTTCCTTCCCGCCCTCCCTCCTTCCCTCCCTCCTCCCCTCCCTCCCGCCCTCCTTCCCTCCCTCTTTCCCTCCCTCCTTCCCTCCCTCAGCAGCATGCCCCCTCCCGCAGCAGCGTGCTTCCTTCCCGCCCTCCCTCCTTCCCTCCCTCCTTCCCTCCCTCAGCAGGGTGCTTCCTTCCCGCCCTCCCTCCTTCCCTCCCTCCCTCCCTCCCTCCCTCCCTCCCTCCCTCCCTCAGCAACGTGCTCCCTCCTTCCCTCCCTCAGCAGGGTGCATCCTGGCGTAGCACCCGTCTAGAGCCTTCCGCAGAGTTGGCTCCAGGGTTCAGCATTCACTGCCATAGGATAACAAATTCTACCGCCGCGTAGAAAAAGCCGAGCTCGACCCGCCGGGAGATCGGAGTTCCATACACCGCCCACGCCATCCAGGGCCCCCCATGCAAGTGCCTTCCTCACCTCCAGATCCTGCTCCCGAGCTGACCCATGAGCTCAGATACTCGAAGTCATCGACTTCCTACGGAATCATGCCTCCCGTCGTCTTGATTGGCGGATGTCCTCCCATCCCTCCCTACCTCCCTTGGCACGTACGCCTCCTTCCAACTCCCTCCCTCCCTTCATCCCTCCCTTCCTTCATCCCTCCATCCCTCATGCAGCATCCACCCCTCCCTACCTCCCTCGGCACGTGCGCCTCCTTCCACCCCCGCCCCTACATCGGTACAGCGTACCTCCTCCACTCCCTCCATCCCCTCCCTGCCTCCCTCCATCGACATGGCGTGCCACCGCCCCTCTGCACTACAGAGGTACGACTACCCCGCGATACCGTTCGACGACAAGGATCGACTACCCAGTGACGTCGGTCCATTACAAGAATCAATCGAATCTACCAGATCATCATCGCGGCTTTCTTTGGGCTCCGAATTGACCAGCCGCTCTCTTCTCTACACCCAGACAACACAGATCCAGACCCAGATCCACAGATCCAGATCATCAAACTCCATCCTAACCACCTACAATTCCGTCCCAAACCAGACCCCACGACGACTTATCCCGGGTCACTGGCATGACTATAAACCACACACCCATCAAGCTCTCCATCGGCACTCCTCACCCCCATCTTCTAACTCGATCGACCTGCTTCGCAAGTCCCGCCACCTAGCAATAACCTCCCTACAAACTCCAGTCAGGAGCACCTACCCCTCGTCCCATTCCACGTCACTCAGCTCCCAAGAGCCTCCAAGTCATGTCGACCTCGCCTCAAACCATTACCTCAAACCCTTGTAGGACGAATCATCACGCTCCACTCGGACCATGTCGACCTCTCCTGCATTCCCCGGGTTTCCAGGGCACTCGGATTTCACCACTTCTATCTTGCGTGCAACCTCGCAGATAAGACGCCTCATGTCTAAGAAACGCCCACCTTGCCACGGTCAAGTAACTGTTTCTTACGCACTCCTCTTTGGGGTCCTGAAATGACGGAGTGCACCGTGTCAGACGTCAGCCAAGACGGACGCCTCTCTCTTCGGGCCGTCTCAGACGTCAAGACGGACGCCTCCCTTCGGACCCCATGCCAAATACTCAGGGTCCAATACCCCCCCGGAACCAGGCCCTCGACCCCCCTCCCCCCACAGGGCCACCCACGCCCTATCATCCTCACTTCCCCCAGGGGCCTAGTCTTCACTATCATCCCTCATCCCTTCACTCCCTCAAGATCCCCTCTGTAGCTCCAACTCATCCCCTCATCCTCACTCCCCCTCCCCACCCCCTCCTTGCACTCATTCACCCGGCTCCTGTACATGGCCTACGGCCTACATCCCAACATCCTCTCACCCCCTACCCTTCCCTACATCCTCACACCCCCTCCCCCCTTCCCAACCCGACATCCTCCTCCCTTCCCCCCTTCCCAAACGGGACTCATCCTCACGAACAGTCAAGGCCATCCAATGCATCTCACCCCATGCATCATTCCACTCAATGCATCATTCAAAATGCATCATTCATTCAATGCATCTCACCCCATGCACCATTCCACTCAATGCATCATTCCAATGCATCATTCATTCAATGCATCTCATTCCTATGCATCATTCCTTCTCATGTTCCACCTTTCTAAATAAATGCTAAACCATGTTAAACGATGTTCGATTGAATGCGTGGTCTGTACTAGTGAATTGAAGTTGGTACAACGCATGTTCAGGAGGAAGACCGCGCCTTCTATGATAAATCGTTTACTAACATAACCATGGTAACCAATCCAGTACCCCCCATCGACTATCTACCATGGTTACTGATAGCATTCCACCCAAACCCCTCCCCTTCTCGACGTATTTATACCTGCACGTCTACCTGCCATTTCGTGCTTCGTTCTTCGTATCCCTCCCTCCCTCCCTTTTCCAGACCTAGAGTCTGGTCAGTCCGACTTTTCTTCCGCCGCCAAGGGGAAGTTTTTGTCACCACTTTCCGACTTTTCTTCCGCCGCCAAGGGGAAGTTTTTGTCACCACTTTCTGACTTTTCTTCCGCCACCAAGGGGAAGTTTTTGTCACCAAGTTCAGAAATGGCTTGCGCCCCATTGCAATTGCCTACACAGGATAGGACAACGTCTGGTCTCCACAAGAGTACATTGAGTCAACTTGTTCTGTTCCTACTTTAATCAATTTAACCACAACCACATCCTTACTTTCAGGTTCCAGATGGGGGTCCTGAAATGACGGAGTGCACCGTGTCAGACGTCAGCCAAGACGGACGCCTCTCTCTTCGGGCCGTCTCAGACGTCAAGACGGACACCTCCCTTCGGACCCCATGCCAAATACTCAGGGTCCAATACCCCCCCGGAACCAGGCCCTCGACCCCCCTCCCCCCACAGGGCCACCCACGCCCTATCATCCTCACTTCCCCCAGGGGCCTAGTCTTCACTATCATCCCTCATCCCTCAAGATCCCCTCTGTAGCTCCAACTCATCCCCTCATCCTCACTCCCCCTCCCCACCCCCTCCTTGCACTCATTCACCCGGCTCCTGTACATGGCCTACGGCCTACATCCCAACATCCTCTCACCCCCTACCCTTCCCTACATCCTCACACCCCCTTCCCAACCCGACATCCTCCTCCCTTCCCCCCTTCCCAAACGGGACTCATCCTCACGAACAGTCAAGGCCATCCAATGCATCTCACCCCATGCATCATTCCACTCAATGCATCATTCAAAATGCATCATTCATTCAATGCATCTCACCCCATGCACCATTCCACTCAATGCATCATTCCAATGCATCATTCATTCAATGCATCTCATTCCTATGCATCATTCCTTCTCATGTTCCACCTTTCTAAATAAATGCTAAACCATGTTAAACGATGTTCGATTGAATGCGTGGTCTGTACTAGTGAACTAAAGCTAACCTCAGTTAGTGTGAGTATTTCACTTGCCCCTAAAGATAGATATGTGCAGACAGAAAGGGCTAATTTACTAGCGCAGTGTGCAAGTACAGATTCAAACGTACCATAAACTTTGAAATCAATAGAAAAGTGTGTGTGTGTGTGTGTGTGTGTGTGTGTGTGTGTGTGTGTGTGTGTGTGTGTGTGTGTGTGTGTGTGTGTGTGTGTGTGTGTGTGTGAGAGAGAGAGAGATAAATAAGAGAGACAGAGGGAGGCCGAGAGAGAGAGAGCAAGTGCTACTTAAAAACATACTCTTCACAGTCCGTGGTTGCTAGGCACTCAATTCAGAACATTACACTTGATAAGATGACCGACGGATACAATTGTATTCCCCATGGTGTACTGTACATACAGTACATGCAGCTGCTGTAGGGAGTCTTTCACATATGATTTTGAAGTGCAGTCCCAGTCCTCGGTTTCAACCTCTATACTTTGGTGAGCAGTAGGAGAGATGGGGAGAAGCAAACCCAGTGCAGTTATCACTAATTACAATTTGTTGAGAATAGTGGTCTTTTTGTCACGCTCGCTTGATCAATAATCAAAAAATAAATAAAATGGTAGCCCTGGACTATGATGAGATGCAAGGCTGACACCACATCAGAAACGTGGTGGACCTTCTACAGGAGCGGCGCACAAGTCACAGACAAGGTCAGCGACAGAAGGCATAGGCTGGTTGGGCACCGTGTCAGCCACCAGGCAGGAACTGATGACCAGCCCACTGATACTGACTGTGGGAGCTAACCCATCGCACAGCTAGGAGGGGAAGAGATCTCTCTACATGCAGTCCACAGTGGCGTGACAGTGGGGCCAGCTGGCAACACTGCAGAGCTCCATACCGGACCCTGATGATGGATTGGAGAGAGTGGATCCCGAGTGCGAACATGGTTTTATCCTCGGGTTGAGTACAGAGTGACGTAGAGGGTGCGCTGTGACTGGCCAGTCGCTGTGATTGACACCCTACACCTAAACCTAACCCTAACCTTAACCTCAGTAAAACTATACCTAAACCTAACCCTAACCTATAACCTTAACCTCAGTAAAACTATACCTAAACCTAACCCTAACCTATAATCTTAACCTCAGTAAAACTATACCTAAACCTAACCCTAACCCTAACCTTAACCTCAGTAAAACTATACCTAAACCTAACCTTAACCTCAGTAAAACTATACCTAAACCTAACCCTAACCCTAACCTTAACCTCAGTAAAACTATACCTAAACCTAACCCTAACCTATAACCTTAACCTCAGTAAAACTATACCTAAACCTAACCCTAACCTTAACCTCAGTAAAACTCTACCTAAACCTAACCTCAGTAAACTATACCTAAACCTAACCTAACCTCAGTAAAACTAACGCAGTGGCTGGGGGGCGTTTCCAAGAACCCGAATCCGAGGATAAAACCCTTTTAGCGTCCCGAATTGGTGGTGGCTATTTTGCACCCATATATTGAACGATACGATGCAAACGTTTATTGTCCACACAATGGGGAATGTTGTTTCTTGCGTGACATGACATAAAACCCACAACAAACGTAAGAAACAAACAAGACCATATAAAGACCTAATCTATGGCTAGATGGAATCCCAACGCCTGCTCGGCCAGAGGAGATATTTGAGCCACAAGTAATTCCTAAAAACATTTTTGGTTGCTAAAAAACATATTTTAAACATCCTCCACTGCAAATAAAACAAGTAAACATTTCTTGCATAGTCTATAGTCATATACTATATTTTGACCTTGGTGATGATAAATACATCGACCATGTTGTTTATTGGTTGATAGATTAGATACTATCAGTAGCCATTAAAACTAACCGTTGCTGTGGGAAGCTGTAGTGAATATTGTTTGGTATGCATCATAACTCCATCTTTAATGTGCTTAGTAATGACAGGGCTCTCCATCTTGTATAGTGTGTGCAGACTAGAGTTATCAGGACACTTCTATTAAGAACATTTTGTCAACATTGAACTGCTGCCAATTTGACTTGTTTGTTTTAAAAAGTACAGACTAACAATGACGAGTTTATTGTTGTGTGCAACATGACTGAGCAGAAAAAGTAAAGCTACAGTTGCACTTTAGTTTGTATGCAATATTGTATTTGTTTTCTATCTTCTATCGTCCTTTATTTGTATTTTTATGCCATACGACGTCCTTAAACCTTTAATTGCCTCACGTACTAACATTGAGTCATAACTGCCAGGTGCAGCAAAGCGCTGCTGCTTGGCCGTCTCTGTTTTTTGTGGCTTTCGCCTTTATTTTATATTTTTATAGACCCGGAAAAGAAATCGCCATTCATTTTCCTCATAGGCATTTCTTATAAAGTATTTATTTAAAGACGGTTACGCCGCGAACAAAGCCAACTCGGATCGTGACAAATCATGACAATGAACACAATATTTTGGGACGATCAAATCATTAGAAAGAAGAAAATAAAGGCAGGAGACAACACTATTTGTTTTGTTTTTCTTCTTATAAATTATTTGATCGGCCCAAAACATTGTGTTCATTGTCATGATTTGTCACGATCCGAGTTGGCTTTGTCCGCGGCGTAACCGTCTTTAAATAGATACTTTAAGAAATGCCTATGGGAAAAATGCATTGGGTTTCATTTCCTGGGCCACTCGTCGTTCTGAAAGGGGGTGGGACTGCGACGCTCTATAGAGGTATACTATAGAGTATAGACAGTAGGCTGACAGGAAATGGGGAGAGAGATGGGGGGGGGGGGTGACATGCAGTAAAGGCCGTCTCAGATTGGCTCCTCCGCCAATATGAGATGATGCAGACGGCGCCCTAATCAACCATCAGCCGCCCTGATACTATTTAATTGGAAAAAGGCATCGCCGCCATCTCACAAACGTTGGGTGGAGGATGTTATGATGTCACATCTCAAGCTCCAAGAACTTAAATATACGATCAGGGGCTCCACTCAGAAATATACCAGAGTGTGGCAACCGTTTCTAACTTACTTTGCTGTAGTATTTTCTACATAGTCATTGGCCATCTCCCTCCCCCCCTTTTTCATTTTTATTTACCCACTTGTTTTGAATTTTCTTTATATTTTATTTCAGTCATTGTTGATGTAATTAATGTACAATTTGGTTTTTTTTTACATTGTATTTCAGACTTTTATATTTTTTACATGAATGTTGAGTACTGGTGTTGTTGTTGTTGGTTTGTCCTGTATCTGTCATGTATCTGTCCCGTCTTATGTACAAAATACTTTAATAAAAATACTTGAATAAACACCAGCGGTCGGCTCAGGTTCCACTACAAAAGGACAGATCACTCAGCGTCTGGCAGCGGCTGGTTCACCATGGAAAAATGGAGGCACGCCTCGCTTGCAACATGTCGGGGATTCGATTTAATTCAGTCTATTTCGCTAAACCACATACTTATACTGAAGCTCGTATGCTTACTGTAACTCTCTGTATCACAGGCATTTAGGATGGGACCTGGAAATATTAGAGGAATATTTATTTTATATTATTATAATTTTCTTTATCCATATTTTGAAAATTCCTCTAATCTGGTGTGCAGGTGATGACATGCACAATATAATTACATTTTCGTTCTTTTATTTATAATGGGCTTCGGGGCCAAAACTGATATCCAGCTGGTGGCACTGGATGAGCAGGTTTTCAGTCCAGTTAGAGCAGCCCCTCCAGAGAGGAGCCGGGCTGACCACAAAAGGCTTTATGTTGTTTGATGAAAGACTAACTGATCTCTCGTCCTCTGCAGTGCCAAGGAAACCCAAGAGGACAAGAATCATGAACTGTTGAATTAATAATAATAATAATATCTGGGACTTATAGCTCTTTTCATGATACTCAAAGACGCTTTATATGTGTGGGAGCCAGGTGGGGGGGGGGAACAAGAAAAGGACAACTTAATTAGAAAAAAATCCCACCCGTGTGAACCGAGTGGTGCAACTCCCCTCTCTCATTTTTTTAGGAACCTCAAGGAGGCCGGCGTCGCTGGACCTGAGGGAGGGCGATGGGGCGTGTGGCTCGAGGAGCCCGGAGAGGTAGGGGGGAGCCTGGTTGTGCAGTGATTTGTAGCCCGGGACCCCGACGTCTCTATGGCGTCTGCAGCAAGTATGGAAGGCTCCAGAGACTGCAGCAAGTATGGAAGGCTCCAAAGGCTGCCTGCATACCAGGAGCCCCAGCTGGCGCCGCCAAAGAGGAGGAGGCGCCGAGCGCGCCCTGACATCACCGGGCACCGTGCCTGCCCGGCCCTCGGCGGTCCCGCCTAACCGCCCGCTTCAACAGAGACGTCTCCAGACACCGACGGACCCAACCTGGATGGGGCCGGCCCCTTCGAACTCTGAAGAGGCTCAGCAGACACCTCCTCCTGACGAGGACCCCTTCGCCGACTTCCCACAGGCTGATGCGCCGCCAGCCAGGCTCCAGGGAGAGTTTGCCACCGCCCAGTGGACAGACCCAAATCTCTGCATCGCCGGACGAAATGTCGCCGCAGTTGATGGGAAGTTGAATACCGGGGTGAGTGAGTTATCTTTTCTTCATTTCTTAGTGAAAAATGCATTGGGGGAGACAGTTCTTATTTGCATTTGGAATTATATTATGAGTCTGATGGCAGTGAGTTGGCATGAAAAAGAGTCTGAGCCGCTCTGTGTGCATTCTCGGGGGAAAGGTGAGCCTTCAGCATGGAGTTATATTTATTTAGTCCATGATCCTCCTCACCTCAGACTCTCCATCCGAAGGCCAACAACAGACCTGGCCTTCTTAATGATCTTATTTATGTAGCTTGTTGAGTTCCCAGGCCTTGATGACCCCCCAGTCCCCCTACCCAGCATTCCACTGCATAAAACAGAATGCTGGCTACAACAGACTGAGTGATAAAACATTACCAGTAGCCTGCTACACTCATTAGAACAGCTTTGCATACTGTAGCTGTTTTCTTTTTTTAATCCAGTATTATCTGTTAGAAGCAAAACGGCCCAAACAGGGACGTTTTTATTTAACAAAAGCCCTTATCCATTGGCCAGAGGTGTGATTACTGCATAGTGCATACCACTCTTATGACCAACTCCAAAGGTCAATTAACTAATGGTGTACCTCTTCCCAGTCCATTAAAATTTTAAATTAGATTCTGACAATTTACACCTACGTGTATAGCCTGATTCTCAATAGGCACACTTGTGTGTGCTGAAATGGAGCTTTGCATAGAATCTAATAATAATTAGCTCCTCATGTTGAATCAGAACTGTAAGTAGACTGTATAGGATTTTTCTGTATAAATAATACAGGAAAAAAGTTAAATTATATAGAATAGGACGGTGTAGCGTTCTCAATTCTGCCATCTCAGCTCCGCCTCCTGTCTTTTCATCTGTGACACCTTTCTAAGATCTCCAGTGCGCCATGGCTGATCTCACCATACATCTTCCTTCTCACTGGTACCCTTCTGTCACAAATAACCACTGACACTTCCCTCTCACTGGTACCCTTCTGTCACAAATAACCACTGACACTTCCCTCTCACTGGTACCCTTCTGTCACAAATAACTACTGACACTTCCCTCTCACTGGTACCCTTCTGTCACAAATAACCACTGACACTTCCCTCTCACTGGTACCCTTCTGTCAAAATAACCACTGACACTTCCCTCTCACTGGTACCCTTCTGTCACAAATAACTACTGACACTTCCCTCTCACTGGTACCCTTCTGTCACAAATAACTACTGACACTTTCCTCAATCCGTTCCAGATTGCCTGCACTCCCCTCTACCAGTTTAGCGGCACAAATGTGACATGGCTCTTCTTCAATCCGTGAAGCCGACGGTTTGGGTTGGCCAATCAGGGAAGCTGATGCATACCATCTCCCTAACACACTGATAACGTATGCCTCTTTCACAGACCCCTTGTATCTATACAGATATATTTGTAGCCCCTCCTATATACAGGTTTAATGTTTGTTTTAAAAACTCCATTGACAATGAGGGGAACAAACGTCATCTTTAAATGCCATTAACAATAAAGATAATTTAATGTCTGTGTTGGCACCGTTTGTTTAACATCACCATTACATCACCTAATCAACATGAGTTAGACTTTAATATATTAGCGCCCCTCACTTCACACAGGTGTGATTTTTTGGTTCTCGGAAACCGTTCTGGGGCATATGATACACACACACGCCAATAAACCGTTCTGGGGCATATGATACACACGCCAAGTTTGTGACTGAACGGATGCTGTCCGAGACCACCGAACTACAACATCAACGTCACAAGCCGTGGTGAAGAGCAAACCACCGCCACCGCTCCAGCCCTTCTCTCTGTTTTTACTCACCACCGCTCAACGTTATTTCAGGAGCGGTGGTCAGCTCACCACCGGAGCGGTGGTCAGCTCACCACCGGAGCGGTGGTCACCTCACCACCGGAGCGGTGGTCACCTCACCACTGGAGCGGTGGTCACCTCACCATCGCTCCCCACCGGAGCGGTGGTCACCTCACCACCGAAAATCCAGACTATGAATGAGCCTTTAGGCTACTTATCTAATCCTCTTGGTTCCCTGTGGAACATAAGGGTGTGACAATCTGCTTCCTATCCTGCGCAGCATGCCTCGCCCCGTGTTAGGTTTGCCATTGAGGTTCACATGAGGTCACAGTTCTTCGCCAAGTTGTTTTTGGCTTCCCTCGTTTCCTCTTTCCATGTGGGGTCCATCTCAAGGCCGAGTTATGCCAGGGACAGATTTCATGTGACATTCACACATGAAATCACCCGAGCATTCGTCATCAACAATACATGCCGGGCAATAATTATTTTGATTATCATATAAAGACACTTTTGACAGTCCTGGCCCTGCCAATGTGGGGATAGAGTCAGCTAAAAACAATTCTGGCTGCAGCACCATTCTGCTGTTTTCCACTCTTTATTTTGGTTTCTGTGCCTCCGATTAAACTCCATGTTTCCTCAGCCATGAATTTTACCAAACCATTCATGTAGGCCTAAATGGTTTTTACAAAAATGTAAAAAGATGTAAAAAGAACCACCAAGGGATAATTAAAAAGATAAAGGGAAGCTCCGCACACTCAGATCTGTACATAATTGAAGTATTTATTTTGCAAGCTTTCGGTCTACTGACCTTCTTCAGGCATAATCAAAAAGTGACACAGGACAGATATATAATGTTCATCACTTGATTGGATGAATGTTCACACTTGTGTCATGTGACATTTCAATTAGAATGATAGCTCATGGGAGTTGTAGTTCTCAGTGAACTACAAGGCACCCAAAGACACACGTGTCCATTTAGACAAGAGAAAACATCACGAGGTAAACTAAAAACTAAAGACAATAATGCAATCAAATGCAAACATCAGGCACATGGCCATCATAAAGCAAAGAGCTTGTCATCTGTTTATAGAACAATCTTCATTGAGACCTATAGGGTCTGCCAAAATCTCCCGGAGGGGGCGTTAACATATGTGTCACGTGGTAGCGGCCGCCATGTTGGCAGGCATTTCTGGTTTGTTTACAGTCAGCGACCATCCGTGTGCGACTGTGCGTTCAAATTTTTAAACACCAGAGGGAGTTCAACGAGCTCGTTCCTGGCGACAACACAGTGAGCCAACACCAGGATGGAAAGAAAAAACGTCGGCCTCGACATACCTTGCTTACAAGGACAAGCTTAACTTTGAGGAAAAGGAGCGTTACCTCAACAAAATCAAGGATATTGACGGTCTCGACCCCTATGAACACACTGACTGAACAGAGGATTCGATCTTCTACCACCACTAATGCGACTACATTTAATGCTTGTCCTTGTAAAGTATGTCGAGGCCGACGTTTTTTCTTTCCATCCTGGTGTTGGCTCACTGTGTTGTCGCCAGGAACGAGCTCGTTGAACTCCCTCTGGTGTTTAAAAATTAGAACGCACACGGATCGTCGCTGACTGTAAACAAAGCAGAAATGCCTGCCAACATGGCGGCCGCTACCACGTGACATATGTTAACGCCCCCTCCGGGAGATTTTGGCAGACCCTATAGGGGTTGTAAACTTTCTAAAGTGTGGATCCAATAGAGCTCTCTCTGGCATAACCTTCTGTCGACATCTCCCCCTCTCTGAAGAGTAATCCGCTCTGTTTCTTCCACCATGGGAAGGAATTTGAGGTGATCATTTAGAGCAAAATGCCTTCATTGCCTTCTACTTTCCTATAATCTATTCATTGCTTTAGTTGGCTTCAAATTGAGATCATGCTGACCAAGAGCTGGACAAAATTAAGCAAATTTATCTCCAGGAATTATTTATGAGTGGGGTTGGGGTTAGCGTCGCTTCTGGGAAACCTCTACTTCAACACTCCATCACCAACGCATCTGAGAAACACAAAGAAGTGTCAGAATGACCTGTTCCTCCCAGCTACTGGTAAAACGACATGTGGCCAATATGCTGCTGAATGGTACTTATACACACCAGGCAAGGTATGTGCCCTGCCTCTGATGGCATTGGGTAATGCAGCACTGCCTCTGCGGGCATTGGGTAATGCAGCACTGCCTCTGTGGGCATTGGGTAATGCAGCACTGCCTCTGCAGGCGTTGGGTAATGCAGCACTGCCTCTGCAGGCATTGGGTAATGCAGCACTGCCTCTGATGGCATTGGGTAATGCAGCACTGCCTCTGATGGCATTGGGTAATGCAGCACTGCCTCTGATGGCATTGGGTAATGCAGCACTGCCTCTGCAGGCATTGGGTAATGCAGCACTGCCTCTGATGGCATTGGGTAATGCAGCACTACCTCTGCAGGCATTGGGTAATGCAGCACTGCCTCTGATGGCATTGGGTAATGCAGCACTGCCTCTGCAGGCATTGGGTAATGCAGCACTGCCTCTGCAGGCGTTGGGTAATGCAGCACTGCCTCTGCGGGCATTGGGTAATGCAGCACTGCCTCTGCGGGCGTTGGGTATTGCAGCACTGCCCGACATCTTCACCATCACGCTGGGTCTCCTCACAATCACAACAGTTCGGTAGATCCTCGGTAGGCCTGCAGGCATGCATGGGAAGCTTGCATGGAAAGCCCTACGTCCATCTTCAGCGTTCAGCACTGTCTCTTGTACCCCACATCCTCCTCTCTCCATCTTCTCTCTCATACATGCCTTTACGATATCCCCCTATGTCTGCCACATCTCAGTCTGTCTTTGTCTATTGACCTGGCCTCTGTTTGTCCCTCTTAAGGCACCTTAACTGGACTGCCACTCCCACACTCCAGGTGCACTGCAAACACTCGACTGCAGGTCTTTGCCAAGCAACTGCCTGCCCTATAGTCAGTGGTCGAACAAAATATGCAAATCAAAGGACACACTGTATGTGGTAAAACCTCATGTACAACGTGATGATTTGTATTATTCTTGCACTTTAACGTGTCTGGGGAACTGAAAATTGTGTCTGAAAATGTCTCTCTTTCCCTATAAACTGGTGAAGATATTAGACTTTTAGGTCGTCAGGTAGAGGCTGTGAGCCACTCTGCTACACTCTGCTCTCTCCATGGCAAACCCCATCTGGGTCACGGCACCAACGTGTAATGCCCGCAATTCGAACCCGGGTCTCCCTCTGGAATGTGCGAGCACCTCTCAATAGGTTGACTCTTCTGCTGAATTCTAAACAAGGCATGCGTTGCATGTTGACGAGTGACGGATGATTTACGATGTTCTGCCTATCGGTAAGGTAACTTGCAGTGCTAAGTCATTAGAAGCAGACTTGAGACCCTGCTGGGCGTCGACACGGCCACCGGCTCGCCTAACAACTCTACCGGGGGTGACTCAAATATACTTCTGACGATTCACGGACATGCAAGTTGCAGACGTGTGTGTGTGTGTGTGTGTGTGTGTGTGTTTGAGAGAGAGAGAGAGAGAGAGAGAGAGAGACAGAGAGAGAGAGAGACAGAGAGAGAGAAATAATGAGGGAGAGATAAAGACAGAGAGAGACAGAGGGGGGCCGGGAGAGAGAGAGAGAGAGAGAGAGAGAGCAAGTGCTACTGAAAAACATACTCTTCACAGTCCGTGGTATAGCTAGGTCCTACGTAGCTAGGACTCTTTTTTTTACTACTTCATCTTTATTGTATTTGATGACTGTACTTGCTGCCCCTACACTGTGTTGTCTGATGTTTTTGAGTGGTGGAACCACTCCTACAACCAGCAATGTCCGTGTTCACCTATGTGTTCACCCACCTATGTGACGTTAATGAGAACCAGTATGTACCAGTAGGGGCACTGTTGTGCCAGAAACAGAGTGAGAGAGACAGTGCTGCACTGTTGCTTGCTAATGAGAGAGAGAGAGAGAGAGAGAGAGAGAGAGGAGGGGGGGGGGGGAAGAGAGAGAGAGGGGAGTTGCACCACTCGGTTCACACAGGTGTGATGTTTTTTTATAATGATGTGTTGTGTAATATGTGATGGTTTTGCACAATGAGTTTATATATTGTGAAATATGTAGTTATCTGTTTTTCTCTTGGTGTAACAGCACTTTGGTTGGCTGTTTTTAAATTTGCTTTATAAATAAAATTGACTTGACTTGACCTCACCGTGCGTCTGGATCAGACACTGTCCTTCAGACAACACCTGGTCAGGCCAAGATGACGTCTAGGGTTATGCTGGGACAACCTGGGGAGCCTTTGCTAAGACGCTGCGAGTGTCTACCCAAGCTCTAGTCTTCTCTGCGGTGGAATGCTGCGCCCCAGTTTGGAGCAGAAGCCCTCATGCGAGCAAGGTCAACATGGCTATCAACAACAGTGTGGTGATCCTGAGCAGCCGACCATATAATCACCACCTGCCCCTCATACAGACCACCCTCGGAAGACCAGCCTCTTCGACCTAGGAACCGGAAATGCGGGCATGGCTACACGACACCGAGTCGTCCCTCTGACGTTACACACTGAGTTGTCCCTCTGACGTTACACACCCAGTTGTCCCTCTGACGTTAAGTTGTCCCTCTGACGTTACACACCCAGTTGTCCCTCTGACGTTACACACCCAGTTGTCCCTCTGACGTTACACACCCAGTTGTCCCTCTGACGTTAAGTTGTCCCTCTGACGTTACACACCCAGTTGTCCCTCTGACGTTAAGTTGTCCCTCTGACGTTACACACCCAGTTGTCCCTCTGACGTTACACACCCAGTTGTCCCTCTGACGTTACACACCCAGTTGTCCCTCTGACGTTAAGTTGTCCCTCTGACGTTACACACCCAGTTGTCCCTCTGACGTTAAGTTGTCCCTCTGACGTTACACACCCAGTTGTCCCTCTGACGTTAAGTTGTCCCTCTGACGTTACACACCCAGTTGTCCCTCTGACGTTAGGTTGTCCCTCAGACGTTAAGTTGTCCCTCTGACGTTACACACTGCGTTGTCCCTCTGACGTTACACACCCAGTTGTCCCTCTGACGTTACACACCCAGTTGTCCCTCTGACGTTACACACCCAGTCGTCCCTTTGACGTTACACACTGAGTTGTCCCTCTGACGTTACACACCCAGTTGTCCCTCTGACGTTACACACTGAGTTGTCCCTCTGACGTTACACACTGAGTTGTCCCTCTGACGTTACACACCTAGTTGTCCCTCTGACGTTACACACCCAGTTGTCCCTCTGACGTTAAGTTGTCCCTCTGACGTTACACACCCAGTTGTCCCTCTGACGTTACACACTGAGTTGTCCCTCTGACGTTAAGTTGTCCCTCTGACGTTACACACTGAGTTGTCCCTCTGACGTTAAGTTGTCCCTCTGACGTTACACACTGAGTTGTCCCTCTGACGTTACACACTGAGTTGTCCCTCTGACGTTAAGTTGTCCCTCTGACGTTACACACTGAGTTGTCCCTCTGACGTTACACACTGAGTTGTCCCTCTGACGTTACACACCCAGTTGTCCCTCTGACGTTACACACCCAGTTGTCCCTCTGACGTTACACACCCAGTTGTCCCTCTGACATTACACACCCAGTTGTCCCTCTGACGTTACACACCCAGTTGTCCCTCTGACGTTACACACTGAGTTGTCCCTCTGACGTTAAGTTGTCCCTCTGACGTTAAGTTGTCCCTCTGACGTTACACACCCAGTTGTCCCTCTGACGTTACACACCCAGTTGTCCCTCTGACGTTACACACTGAGTTGTCCCTCTGACGTTACACACCCAGTTGTCCCTCTGACGTTAAGTTGTCCCTCTGACGTTACACACCCAGTTGTCCCTCTGACGTTACACACCCAGTTGTCCCTCTGACGTTACACACCCAGTTGTCCCTCTGACGTTAAGTTGTCCCTCTGACGTTAAGTTGTCCCTCTGACGTTAAGTTGTCCCTCTGACGTTAAGTTGTCCCTCTGACGTTAAGTTGTCCCTCTGACGTTACACACTGAGTTGTCCCTCTGACGTTACACACCCAGTTGTCCCTCTGACGTTACACACCCAGTTGTCCCTCTGACGTTACACACCCAGTTGTCCCTCTGACGTTAAGTTGTCCCTCTGACGTTAAGTTGTCCCTCTGACGTTAAGTTGTCCCTCTGACGTTAAGTTGTCCCTCTGACGTTAAGTTGTCCCTCTGACGTTACACACTGAGTTGTCCCTCTGACGTTACACACTGAGTTGTCCCTCTGACGTTAAGTTGTCCCTCTGACGTTAAGTTGTCCCTCTGACGTTAAGTTGTCCCTCTGACGTTACACACCCAGTTGTCCCTCTGACGTTAAGTTGTCCCTCTGACGTTACACACCCAGTTGTCCCTCTGACGTTACACACCCAGTTGTCCCTCTGACGTTAAGTTGTCCCTCTGACGTTACACACCCAGTTGTCCCTCTGACGTTACACACCCAGTTGTCCCTCTGACGTTACACACCCAGTTGTCCCTCTGACGTTACACACCCAGGTGTCCCTCTGACGTTACACACCCAGTTGTCCCTCTGACGTTACACACCCAGTTGTCCCTCTGATGTTACACACCCAGTTGTCCCTCTGACGTTACACACCCAGTTGTCCCTCTGACGTTACACACCCAGTTGTCCCTCTGACGTTAAGTTGTCCCTCTGACGTTACACACTGAGTTGTCCCTCTGACGTTACACACTGAGTTGTCCCTCTGACGTTAAGTTGTCCCTCTGACGTTAAGTTGTCCCTCTGACGTTACACACCCAGTTGTCCCTCTGACGTTACACACCCAGTTGTCCCTCTGACGTTAAGTTGTCCCTCTGACGTTACACACCCAGTTGTCCCTCTGACGTTACACACCCAGTTGTCCCTCTGACGTTAAGTTGTCCCTCTGACGTTACACACCCAGTTGTCCCTCTGACGTTAAGTTGTCCCTCTGACGTTACACACCCAGTTGTCCCTCTGACGTTAAGTTGTCCCTCTGACGTTACACACCCAGTTGTCCCTCTGACGTTACACACCCAGTTGTCCCTCTGACGTTAAGTTGTCCCTCTGACGTTACACACCCAGTTGTCCCTCTGACGTTACACACCCAGTTGTCCCTCTGACGTTACACACCCAGTTGTCCCTCTGACGTTACACACCCAGTTGTCCCTCTGACGTTACACACTGAGTTGTCCCTCTGACGTTACACACCCAGTTGTCCCTCTGACGTTACACACCCAGTTGTCCCTCTGATGTTAAGTTGTCCCTCTGACGTTACACACCCAGTTGTCCCTCTGACGTTAAGTTGTCCCTCTGACGTTACACACCCAGTTGTCCCTCTGACGTTACACACCCAGTTGTCCCTCTGACGTTAAGTTGTCCCTCTGACGTTACACACCCAGTTGTCCCTCTGACGTTACACACCCAGTTGTCCCTCTGACGTTACACACCCAGTTGTCCCTCTGACGTTAAGTTGTCCCTCTGACGTTACACACTGAGTTGTCCCTCTGACGTTACACACTGAGTTGTCCCTCTGACGTTACACACCCAGTTGTCCCTCTGACGTTACACACCCAGTTGTCCCTCTGACGTTACACACCCAGTTGTCCCTCTGACGTTAAGTTGTCCCTCTGACGTTACACACTGAGTTGTCCCTCTGACGTTAAGTTGTCCCTCTGACGTTAAGTTGTCCCTCTGACGTTACACACCCAGTTGTCCCTCTGACGTTACACACCCAGTTGTCCCTCTGACGTTACACACCCAGTTGTCCCTCTGACGTTACACACCCAGTTGTCCCTCTGACGTTACACACCCAGTTGTCCCTCTGACGTTAAGTTGTCCCTCTGACGTTACACACCCAGTTGTCCCTCTGACGTTACACACCCAGTTGTCCCTCTGACGTTAAGTTGTCCCTCTGACGTTACACACCCAGTTGTCCCTCTGACGTTACACACCCAGTTGTCCCTCTGACGTTACACACCCAGTTGTCCCTCTGACGTTACACACCCAGTTGTCCCTCTGACGTTACACACTGAGTTGTCCCTCTGACGTTACACACTGAGTTGTCCCTCTGACGTTACACACTGAGTTGTCCCTCTGACGTTACACACTGAGTTGTCCCTCTGACGTTACACACCCAGTTGTCCCTCTGACGTTACACACCCAGTTGTCCCTCTGACGTTAAGTTGTCCCTCTGACGTTACACACCCAGTTGTCCCTCTGACGTTAAGTTGTCCCTCTGACGTTACACACCCAGTTGTCCCTCTGACGTTAGGTTGTCCCTCAGACGTTAAGTTGTCTCTCTGACGTTACACACCCAGTTGTCCCTCTGACGTTACACACCCAGTCGTCCCTCTGACGTTACACACTGAGTTGTCCCTCTGACGTTACACACCCAGTTGTCCCTCTGACGTTACACACCCAGTTGTCCCTCTGACGTTACACACCCAGTTGTCCCTCTGACGTTAAGTTGTCCCTCTGACGTTACACACTGAGTTGTCCCTCTGACGTTAAGTTGTCCCTCTGACGTTACACACCCAGTTGTCCCTCTGACGTTACACACCCAGTTGTCCCTCTGACGTTACACACCCAGTTGTCCCTCTGACGTTACACACTGAGTTGTCCCTCTGACGTTAAGTTGTCCCTCTGACGTTAAGTTGTCCCTCTGACGTTACACACTGAGTTGTCCCTCTGACGTTAAGTTGTCCCTCTGACGTTAAGTTGTCCCTCTGACGTTAAGTTGTCCCTCTGACGTTACACACTGAGTTGTCCCTCTGACGTTACACACTGAGTTGTCCCTCTGACGTTACACACCCAGTTGTCCCTCTGACGTTAAGTTGTCCCTCTGACGTTACACACCCAGTTGTCCCTC
>NC_139699.1:16530111-16575111 GCF_964188405.1 Protomyctophum parallelum
GACACAGAGAGAGACACACAGAGAGAGAGGGAGAGAGAGAGAGAGAGAGAGAGAGAGAGGAGGGGAGGGGGGGATTTGAATAGTTCCTTTTAAGCCACATGATGTTGTTCATGTTGTGAAAGATTGAAAATAGACAGTGCTCACATGAGCATTTTCTCATTACAAATGCTTTTTTGTTTTCTTACAATAACCATAAATGTCCAACAGAGAATCCACATGAAGCTGGTATATTGCCCTGTGGTCTTTAACCTGCAGGATATCCGCTAGCCTTGAGGCAACAAAGCAAATCACAATCAAAGCCTTTTGGTCTGTTTTGAGATTCTCTTTTGATGGACGTCATCTTCGCAGTGTTGCAGCCACAGCGTGGCTCTCATACAGTGGCGTGCACAGATAGACACTAGGGGGTGCTCCTCCTTTTGGCAATGTGCCCTTTTGAGGAAAAAAAGGGCGGGAACCCCTTTTGGTGTTAGCATTATGTTATGCTTTAGCTATTGAAAAATAGCAGATCTACAAGCTCGTGGCGCTCTACGAGCTTGTAGGTCTGCTATTTTTGAAAAATCGACTGACATAGAAACATAGCTTTCTCAGAAAACTGTCGGGATGTAGAAGACATTTTTAGAATCTGATCTCAGGTCAGAATGGGTTAAGGCAACGGGCCGGTTCCACGTGCTAGGTGCTCTTTTTTTCACTTGAGCACCTGCCCCTCTAAATGTCTGTGCACGCCACCGCTCTCACATATCCTGCATCTCTGCCCCTGCTGGTCCTGACAGAATGAAGGTCTGCATTCCCCCACAACTTGTCACCATGGAAACAGCCATGATTTGACGCTCTCAGTCTCAACAATGGCTGTTAGATGAAAGGAGCTTTCTGATGGAAGTGAAGAGTGCTCAAGCCCTCTTTCTATGGCCCCATCATCATCCATGACTGAGTCACAGTAGGGAAATACAGGCCTTTGTTTCCTCACCTCACACAATCCTGCCCTATCCCCCCCCCCCCCCCCCCCTTGCTCTTTAGACGGAAATGTAGAAATCAATACAAAATATTCTATGCTTTTCTAGCCTGAAGAATCAATAATATTCTGGGTTTTTATTACAGTTACAATACAAAAAAGGAGGTGGAGGGGTGACATTTTCTCAACCAGCCCTATATTTCCTGTAAGACAAGAGTGAAAATAGCCACTCTACAAGCCGCTCACAGCGCATTGCAGCGCATTGCATTACAACATGTTATGAGCTTGTAGTTTGGCTGTTTTTGAAAGAAAATTAAAAGACACTTTTAATAAATGTTAGTTTTGAAATTGTGATATTATCAAACATATAATGATCAAATATATCAGAAAGTGCACACTGCATCCCAAAAGTAAATATTTAATCCAGTCTGAGCAGATGCACGGATGAATGACCAATGGCCAGAGGAGGTATATCAAAAGTAGACACTTCCCAATGTATGAATGAATGAACCATTGTAAAGCGCTTTGAGCACTTGGAAAAGCGCTATAAAAATGCAATTCATTATTCATTAGAGGCTTTTGATCTCCCCTAATATAATTATCCTATATGATATAACATAATGCTCTGCCTTTTAATTGTTTCTTTAATCCATTTTGGTGTTTTAAACATTGTTATAATTTAGCTATTGAAAAATAGCAGATCTACAAGCTCATAGCGCGCCACCGAGTGGCACGCTACGAGCTTGTAGGTCTTCTATTTTTGAAAAACCGGCAAAATGAGGCGCAAATCATTGAATATATATTTCAGAGCGAACATTTTTAACTAAAATATTTGCTTCTGGGGGAGGGGTCCCTGCATGAACGACATATTTTGAGATGGGGGGGGTCCGTGGCCCAATAGAGATAATTCTGGGGGTGCTTGACATGAAAAAGGTTGAGCACCACTGACATAGAACCATGGGTTTTTCAGAAACATGTTAGGATTTTAAAGACCTTTTTTTTAATCGACCTCACTCAGTCCAGAATGGGTTAAAGGGCGGTTTATTGGCCCGGACGGCCAGCACAGCGGTTCAGGCACCTATAGGCTGTGACCACAACAACCTTTGCTGCATCACCCCCCCCCCCCCACATCTCTCTTTCCCCATTTCCTGTCAGCCTACTGTCCTATATCAATAAAGGTATAACCGCATAAGCCCAATAAAAGCCCAAAAATAAATCTTAAAAAAAAAGACAGTTTATTATGGGGAAGTTAATTATGTCTGCATGCACAAGATTAAAATATCACAAAGACATGTCATGTATATGATGGGATTTATTTAACTAAATGCAATATTGATAATGTACTGTACATCACAAGGAAAGAAGTTTGTGCAAATGCAGGCTTGCATATGAGCATATCATAGAATTCCAAAGTAATGGCTGTACAATAACAGTTTAACAACAAAAGTTAGCATGCAATGAATTCCCTTTTATAGTAGACGTAAAGGTATCTACAGATTGTGCATTACGATCTGAAAACTCATCATAACTCATCATAACTGATCATAACTCAGACCAATGTCTCTCTTAAAGGCCGGGTAAACTTTTGTCTGCATCCTCCAAGCTCCAATATGTTATTGTTTGTGCCAAAATAATAATGAAGTTTTATAAAGACATTAATACCAAAACCGTTGTACCAAAACAAACAAAACTTGTACCACATGGAGCATTGGAAATCAAAAACATTGGGGCAGATCTATCAAGACATTAAAGAACCACACACACACACCACTGTTACTGTACCTCATCTGTTACCATAATAAGGCAAACCCAGTATGACATCAAACATTCACAAAGCATTGTGTGGGTGTCTCAATGTCTCAACGGAAATAATATTAATTCAATTTCACACTAATTAAGGCAGTTATTTTCCATCATATATTTCGGATCGTCGCTGAAAAATATATTTCAAATTATCACTATATTTCTCCACATTTTCATCACCTGACAGGCCTTACACCATGTTCATGAACAAAATTTGTCATGAAAATGTGGTCTCACTTACTTCCTGAAGTGCACCAAAGCAATATGGTCATTGTAGGAATTCAACAATCCAGTCAAACCCTATAGTCAAACACACAGACTTCATTATTCTTCTGGCAATAGAATGCAAATTTCACATTGTGCTACTGTTATCTACTTCAAATACTATTAAAATTGAGCGATTGCAGTTTCTTCCAGTGGCGGAATGGCCCTTTAAAGCACTATTTCACTATTTCACTTTAAAACAATTATTGGGTAATTTTCATGTCTAGGCTACTCAGCCTTTTGTGTGCACTCCGGACTTTATTTTTAGTAGCTTGATTCAATATTCAGATATTTCATATTGATTTGATCATATTATCAGAACATTGAACTCCACATTAATCACACCACCCCTGGTGTTCTGGTGACTTAAGCCCAACACACAGCAGGTGCGCAGCGGCGCGGCAACGCCTGGAAAATAGAACAGTGGCGTATCGGAGCGTCAGGCGAGGCGTGAACGAGCGCGTCAGACGCCGCCGGTGTGCGATAGGTTCATTGAAAATAACGGAGGCGGCTGTTTTGACGCGCGGTGTTCGCAGACGGTGTGTGTTGGGCTCGACAGGGAGACTGAAAGGACATTACCCCTTTAACACGAGAAAGGAGGAGAACAGAGTTTCTGTTCTAAATTCAGCCATTGAATCACTTACTGTACATACTGTAGATGTAGCAGTATCAATTCTACACATAAACTGATGCAAGTAAGGTGGTGAATATCATTATCCATTGGTGACAAAGACCTGTGCCTGAGGGCACACAGAGTACGGTATCCCAGTAGAGCACATGTACATGCAAAGATGTACAAAACATTTTGCCTTCAGCAAGTACAGTAAGTACAGTAAGCCCATTTCCTTTCATACCTCCAAGGAATAGAATTATTGGCTGGCGTCAGCTGTTATGTTACGGCTTCATTTACAACACAAATGTAAAAAAAAAAGGGGGAACAAAAAGAAAAGAAAAAGATCAACATTATGATGATTTCATACACAGTTATGGCACACGTACGTATCACATCTTGTCTTGGTCGCATGCTGCAACTGAAGATTAACAATGCTCAAACTCAGACAAAATCTGTAACGCGTCTCTAAATAAGACATTGTGGTCATGTGTTGTGGTCAAAAAGCAGATCACAACAACACACAAAATGATACATAATAAATAAATATGCGGAATTATTTGTGCTTCAGTTCTGAGATCAAAGTCTATCTGGGATCATTTACATTCAGGTGATTGAGTATGGCTCCAGATCTGGGCCTGCTGAGTTGGCCTCAGCTTGTGCTCCACAGTGACAGGAAAGGCTCTTCAAAGGTGTTCTGAAGGCAGAACATGACTCATGAGTAGAAAGTGGTCTGCCCTGCATGATCTGGAGATGGATGGTGTAACAAACCAAAGTCCCTGTAATACACAAGACTTTATGCTACTGTATAGCATAAAGTACAGAGAAGCCTGGATCCCTCCCCGGTTACTATTAATGTTGGGGTCTGGTCAAATGGGTCCATTAGTCTAATTCCAAACGATGTATATTGTATAACAAATCCTAAAGCTCAGTGTGCAATTTTTTTTGACATTCACAAGGTATGGAAAATAATATGTTTTGCCAGATCGCTCTCACTCCCCTCCCATACAATGCTTCCTATACTAACTCTTTCCTCTCACTCCCCTCCCATACAATGCTTCCTATACTAACTCTTTCCTCTCACTCCCCTCCCATACGATGCTTCCTATACTAACTCTTTCCCCAAGCTTTCTCGCATAAGAGAAGGTACGGAACATGGTCTGCAAATCTCTTGACCGTGACCTATCCGGTACACTGTATTTGGTCTGTTTTATTATTATTATTATTTATATTTAAAATATATCAATATCATTAATCTCTGTGGTTTTTTGTTCTCTCTTGTTTTTGTTTGTGTTATATAGGCGAAAATCTTCACAAAACCTGGATTCATTTCATAGTGAACTTTGTTTGTATAATGTTTTAGAAAAGACAGATTTTAATACATTAACACAATTTTTACATACGACGCCTCAGGCCGTCTTAAGGATTCGAACCGAGAGGTGCCTTGGACGTCTGTGGACGTCCTAGCGCACCCTCAAAGATACGGGCGAGATAAGAATATTCAGAATTTTTCCTATTTTTTTTTTGTCCGTTCGCTTTTCGCTTGCCGTAGGCTAACGCTCTGGGCAATTATTAGCTTGCCGTTGACTCACATGTTAGCGCGGCGGAAAGAATGACTCGTCTCTCCTAATCCAGGGCGCTCTCCGTGGTGATGAATGGATCGATATGCTGGCGCTTCATTTCTGCTCCTCATCCGTGTCGCCCGCAAAATATGAACGCTTTTTGGATCATATATCGTATAAATTAAAATGATCGGGATGTTAGGTCAACTTTGTAAAGTCAACTTTTTTAGGTTCATGGCTTTCAGAGTAAAAGCGATCAGACAACTCTGGCACCCCAGAGCTCCTATTTTGAAGCACTTCCGGCACTAAAATGTTGTAAAGACACAGTCACGCTTACACCCTATACCCCAAACCCTAACCTCACAGGGAAGCCATATTAACCCTATAACCTCACAGGGAAGCCATATTATGGGTGACACAGATTTTTAACCTGCAAACGCATGTCGGGAGCCGTTCGTTACACCGCCGGCTGTTATCGACAGTCGCCGCGTTTGGACTGGCGGCCGCCGGACGGACCGACACCGCCACAACACGCCGAACACGGAGTGGCAGTGGAGTGTCATAATCAGTGGCGTGCACAGACATTTAAAGGGGCAGGTGCTCAAGTGAAAAAAAAGGGCACCTATAGCACGTTGAACCGGCCGGTTGCCTTAACCCATTCTGACCTGAGATCAGATTCTAAAAATGTCTTCTACATCCCGACAGTTTTCTGAAAAAGCTATGTTTCTATGTCAGTGGTTCTTCGATTTTTCAAAAATAGCAGATCTACGAGCTTGTAGATCTGCTATTTTTCAATAGCTAAAGCATAACATAATGCTAACACCAAAAGGGGTTTCCGCCCTTTTTTTTCTTCAAAAGGGCACATTGCTCTAGCACCCCCTAGTGTCTATCTGTGCATGCCACTGGTCATAATCCCCCCCCCCCCCCCCCTCCCCGGCAACACCGCGGCTGACGCAGCTGCCGGAGAATGTGCACTTGCTCCTTATTCTGGGAGAATGTTCAAAATGAGCATTTTTTCCAAGAAGAATGGCCTATAATCATTTTCCGACTCAACCTTTGTGAGCACATGCACACACTAATCAACGTTGTATTCATCACCATTTTCTATTTTCCACTGAAAGACCCAACTTATGAATGTTAATGGCGTTGCAAATGAAAGCATACTGTACAGCCATGATGGTGCATGCCAGATGTATTTATGTTTTATTTTTATCACCTTATAAAGTTTAGAAATGCAAAGTGATGGCCGTACGGGGCTTCAGGAAGAGATTAGTTTGTTGACACATTCAAGTTCATGTTCCAGTCAGTGTAACATTATGTATTCCTATGGCAATCTGTTTTGGGCCTCAATGAAAAAATACATTTAGATTATTACAGAGTGGCTCTGCAGGAGTCTATAGTCAATGTCATCTATAATAGGGTTGTTTGTCTGTGTATCCGGAGCTTATCTCAGCAACCTTTCTACACATTATTATTTGAAATATTGACCTTCGATGTGGTCAATGTGCAGTGGCATGCACAGACATTTAGAGGTGCAGGTGCTCAAATGAAAAAAAGGGCACCTTGTGCAGCGCATTTTGGGGCGGGAAGTTGGGAACCCATATTGGTGCTTTATAGCTATTGAAAAATAGCAGATCTACAAGCTCATAGCGCGCCACCGAGTGGCGCGCTACGAGCTTGTAGGTCTGCTATTTTTTATTTATCGAAGAACCACTGACACTGACTGGGCCTAAATAATATAGTAGAAGCGTTTTTTTATCAAGATTTGATCTATGTCACCATGGTCCACACACTACAAATTAAGAAAAAAATAATCTTTATAGATATTTTTTTTTAAGAGCACATTGCCAAAAAGGGCAGGGGGTGCTCTAGCACCCCCTAGTGTCTATCTGTGCACACCACTGTCAATGTGGCTCTGATCAGGCTGAAATATTGCCCAAATGTACACATCCTATAAGTGTCACAGATGACTAACGTCACAGGCTGAGAAGAGGAAGTTCAACAAACCATGTGCAACCCAGATTCGGCACAGACAAGGGACTAAATTATTTTCACTCCTAGGCCACCAAAATGTGGAACGCCCTACCAACAGTCATTAAGACATGAGAATCCTTTGACTCCTTCAAAACCGCTCTAAAAGGGCACCTAAGGACGGACGGCTGCAATTCGAAACTGGACCCCGTAATACCTGAATCCCTCACTCACCCCTTTTTACCTCCTATGATGATTTCCTGTTTTTGGCTAGAAGAGTATATTTGTACGTCTCTAATTGTTATGATGAATTGAACATGGTGGGCCCTATTGTAAACAAGTGTAATTTATGGTGTCGTCAGTTGTGCTTAAAATGTACTGTAATTCTCCAATCCGTTAATAAATGTATCAATCAATCAATCAAGTCTGAAATCCACATGGGAGACACACTGTTCCCATGTTGGCTGACTTCTAACTAACAATGACCTAATGTTGAATAACCTAAATTCTTCATAGGTATTCCCTAACTGCAACACTCCTTCCAGAAATGTCCTTCATGCATAGCCTAGCTAGTATAAGCTTGTAGAGATCGATGCAAATATCGTTATTGAATTCAAAGTGCCTGCTTTGGATTGTTAAGCAGTATACCGTTTAATATTTCCTGTGTGGTTATCAAATTAAACAAAAAATATGATATGGTCATTCCTTCTAGTAGGATAATTTGAAACGTATGCCTGTAAACGGTTTGCTCCTAGTAGGATAATTTGAAACGTATGCCTGTAAACAGTTTGCTCCTAGTAGGATAATTTGAAACTTGTGATTGTAAACTGATAAGATTAGAGAACCGGCATCCCCCAACCAGCTATACAGCCAGGCCATGGTAAACTTATAAATAATCTTGTTTTCTTAAAAGTTCAACTGTAGTATTTTGGGTTAGGGTACCATAACAACTTTATGGTATCTTAAAAACGTAACATGAAGATAAATACAACATCATTTTCAATTTTGGTAACAATTTGTCAGACAATAACAAAATACCAAGCTATTATGTAAGGTGCAACATTCAGCAAATTGTTAACAGCACAGAAAGCGTCTGAAATCTTGCATCAGTCTACAATTTGAATCCTGTTATAGCTTCTACTTGTCAGTCACGAAGCTATGTTTCTGATAGATAGTGACAGAAGGGAGCAAAATAGAAATACCGGACAGAAGAAAGGCAGCCTGAAGCATTGAACGGTCTTGGAAGGCGTTGAGAAATGGTTGATATTGTGCCAAGTCGCAATTAATGGCTGTGAAATCAAGTGACCCTTCATTCTTGATGGATCAAACTGCATGCCGGGCCTGCGTGCATCGTCAAATAGCAGGACATTCGACCACTCATGCTGTTCGACCAGTATTATAACCAGGATTATCATCAGGACAGTCGGACAGAAGGAGTGGATCTGAACTGAGCACAATAAAACATCCCAAAGGTTTTAGTTTTCTGTCTTTGTGTAAAGAACCTTGGGGGCGAAGAGCGGGAATATGATAAAAATGAATGACAACAAAAATAATTCTTCTTCGATCTTGTCCAAAAACAACAAGTTATTAATTTCCATCTCCATCTCTCTGACGATGGACTTGATACAGAGTTGCTATTCTGTGGGGCTGGTGGCGATGGGGGTGAGGGTGGGCGTGGGACAGTCAGTGATGGGAGGACACATGGGAGAGATGGCCTTGTGGCTGTAGTACTCCACCACCTGCTTGGGTACCTCCGCCAGGACACATTTGGCCAGGGCGGCAGGCGACGCCTGAGACGGAGACAGAGAAGAGCATCAAAAAATACCCCTGTTTCAAATCAAAGTACTGTACTAGTCTTAATATGCTTGTCCAGAAAGAGTCGGGGGGATGGGGGAGCGGGTGGGAGAGGATGAGCAAGCTAACTGTATCTGTACATGTCTGTATTGTCTATTGTGCACGGTCTATCTGTGTAACTGCACTGTACTGTATGTAATGTTTTTCCCTGTATACGGGACCCCCTCTAAAATGAGATGCTGCATCTCAAGGGGCTATTCTTTCAATACATTTTGACCAAATGTCTTCTACATCCTGACAGTTTTCTGAAAAAGCTATGTTTCTATGTCAGTCGTTCTTCGATTCTTCAAAAATAGCAGACCTACAAGCTCGTAGCGCGCCACTCGGTGGCGCAATATGAGCTTGTAGATCTGCTATTTTTCAATAGCTAAAACACCAAAAGGGGTTCCCGCCCAAAATGGGTTAACTTCATATAACATATTCGACATAACGACGAGAGTGTTAGAAATGTTTATATCCTCATTATTTGTATAAAGGTTTATCAAAATGCACGGGAAGTGCCCCCCCCCCAAATCTTTGGGGAAAAGAAATGTAAATGTATTTGTATACTAATCGTACGTAGCTTGCGGAGTCATAGTTCATTCAGACATACTCGAGGGGGTTCATGCCATGCTCAAAGGCCCATACCATACTCAAGGGGTTAACATGCTGCATTACTATGTGGGTGTATAGTCCCACACATCATTCGCCGATGCGGCAGTCAGCTGACCAATTGGGCGGGCTACTTAAGCTCACTAGACGGCATCCTTCCTTCTGCTTTATGGTCCCTAATTGTATGTGATGTTTTCTCCCACCACCACCACCCCAGCACCACCGGCTATTTATGCTCCCCATGGGGGGGGGGGGGGGTTATTGTATTTATCTATATCTGCTCTTAATGTTTTATGGTGCTTAATCGTGCCGAGCAGGGAGTAAATCCAGCAGAGCCGAACGCCAAGTCAAATATCATCTGTAATAAATATTGGTAAATCTATTCGTGAGTTGTCTGACTGAAATACTTTTGTTTGTTTTCTAGGGTGGTGTCATGGAGAAGATAAATTTCATTATTTATTTTAATTATATCTGTGCCACGCTAGGTGGCAGTGGAGTTTTTCTATTTTTGCTCATGTTCATTTCCTGTTTCCCAGCCTGGAGACCACCGTTGTAAATAGTGACCAGCTGGTGGCGGATTTAGCCTGGTTGCTGCAGTTTAGGGTGGATATGGGTTAGTTTATGATAGTAGTCCTTTTTACTTACTCTTATTATATTGGTTAGTTTATTTTTTATATTTCTTGTATCTGGTTTCTGTATCCTTGTTTCTATCCTTTAAAAAATGTTTATAGAGTATTTTTTTCTTTTTACATGCATTATTTATACCTTTAGTTAGCCATGGCTTGTCCTGCCCTTGCTTATTTCTCTGGATAGTTTTTTTTCAGGGGACAGTGCTTATCATACATAGTGGATAGAAAGGCATCGTATGACTCATTAGGGTCAGTGGCAGCATAGAGTCCATAGACTTCATTCCAAGTCTGCATCTGGAGGTCAGCTTTGAGGGCATTTATAGCATTGGATGTTCTTAGTTGTGTCATTGAATAGGAGTGAGTTGTGTGTTTGTTTTCCTTTTTAAGAAGTTGAGAGAAAATAGAAACGACAGGGAGGTGGTCAGTTATATCATTTATAAGTAGACTGTTATTTGTCTTTCTATTGCATTTGTGTATAATATATGTTGTCAATTAATGTTCGCTGTGCCTATTGCTATTCTACTGGGTTTTGTGATAACAGGGAATAGGTTGTTGATAAACATGGTGTCAATGAAATTATCTTTTTGTTCATTATACATTCATACATTTGTTCATGTATATTTTGTTGTTTTTTGTGTTGCCAAACATGCTGTCAATACTGGAGTTGAAAGTGTCAAGTCAGGTTCCCGGCGTTCGATATATACAAGTGATTATTATATTTTTGGCATTTGCAGCAGTGATCTCAACTGTGATGGACTCAAGGATATTTTCTATATATTTTTTCATTACCAGATTGGATTTGAATGCTTTATTAACATATATATGGCAACTCCTCCCCCTGTTTTATTAGTCCTGTGAGATGTGTATAACTCGAATCCTTCCATTTCTACACTGTTGGTTTTTTCAGACACTGTGACCACGCTACATTTTTTATATTGGTCTATAGTCATTTATATACTGGCGATTTTATATACTGGCAATTTTATATACTGGCGATTTTATATACTGGCGATCCTTCATGCAGTACAGTTTAGGATGTGCACGCGTGCACGCACACACGCACACAATCACACACACCATGTTCATCATGTAGTTCATCATTGCCGTACAGAGAGACACACAGGAGAGCACACTTGACCACATGCACCGTCACGTACACACGGTTGGGCATATACAAAGTACATGCGGACGTGTACACACGACCACAAAGCATGATAAAACACGCAGACGTGCACCGCCTCATACACAGCCACACACACACACACACACACACAGGGACAGACATGTACACGCAACCACCATACACGCAGCAGCGCGCACACAGCCACACACACAGGGACAGACATGTACACGCAAACCACCATACACGCACACAGCCACTTACACACCGAACCAACATGCAGAAAAAGACTACAAATAAGCAAAACAGTTCCAGCAAAAGGAAAAATAATTAATTAACACAAAGTAGGCCTACAAAAAAAAGAACAAGTCACAGCGCCCAATGTCCCTCAAGCGATCCAATGCAGCACGAGTAAAAGAATAAACTAAATAAGTCAGTGGAATCCAGCCCGTGGGCCCAACCATGCATCCATGCAATGATTGATATCCACAACAAAAAAACATGCATTATCCAACGCCAGGTAAAAAAAGGAAAAAGTAATAATAATAGTTAGCCATAGGCATCCATGCCAAATATCCATGCAACAGGAGACGTAATGGTAATATCCATGCATAATAATTCATGCAAAGGTTAAGAAAAAGGCATCGTCCATGCAAAAAAAGTACACCAACTACCTCTGAACATGATAAGTAGTAAGTACAGTACACCCCCTGGACATGATGCTAGTATGTCCCTGGTATGTCCCTGGTACACCCCCTGGACATGATGCTAGTATGTCCCTGGTATGTCCCTGGTACACCCCCTGGACATGATGCTAGTATGTCCCTGGTACACCCCCTGGACATGATGCTAGTATGTCCCTGGTACACCCCCTGGACATGATGCTAGTATGTCCCTGGTACACCCCCTGGACATGATGCTAGTATGTCCCTGGTACACCCCCTGGACATGATGCTAGTATGTCCCTGGTACACCCCCTGGACATGATGCTAGTATGTCCCTGGTACACCCCCTGGACATGATGCTAGTATGTCCCTGGTACACCCCCTGGACATGATGCTAGTATGTCCCTGGTATGTCTTTGGTATTTGCTATTTGTACGTCTCTAAATGTTTTGATGGATTAAACAAGGTGGACCCTGTTGTAAACAAGTGTAATGCTTAATTGGGTCGTCCACTCACAGTTAACAGTCTTTGTATTGAGTTTGTGCTTGAAATGTAATGTAATTCTGCAAACTGTTAATAAATATCGATTCAAAATATCGATCAAAAACCCAGCTGGGGATCGAACCCCGACCTTCCAGTCTCTGGGCGGACACTCTGTATGTAACCACAAGGACACTGATCTGGTGATTCCAGAACAGTGCACAGCCTAACTTGGCAAGTGATTAAATTTGAATGTATCGACACTGAATTCTTATTCAGTGTTCAAGTTATACTGTGAACTTGTCAGTGGATTGATTAATGTGTGCTGCATGTTGTTGCATTATTTGGAAATAAAGTTTGACTCAAAAGTCTTAAATCTTTATTCCCAGCAGGTGCCATAATTAATACCAGTCTAGTATGGTACCATCTCCGTGGGCCATAATCATCCACTGATTTACATGCAGTTAATATTCTGAACATCCTGTGCTCAGACAAGCTGAAAGCTAACACTGGCAAGTCAAGCAGAAGTCGTTTGCTGCTTCTTTCCAACCACATCTGTTGTAATAAGCTATTATTGAAGGGCCAATGGATGCCATTCTGAAAGATTTAACTCATTTGCCCGTGTCAGAGTGATAAGCATGGCTGCGTCTGCCATTGCCAATGAGCAGTGTGTGCATATGATCCATACAGCGCATGTACAGTAACATGCTTATTTGCCATTGTTTCATTGCGTGTGGATGTTAAACCTGCGTTTAATGTTGGTTTAACTGCACACTGGTTTTAAACACCCGACAGGAAAGTGCCATGTTTTATTTTATCACATGTGTTTTGTGAAGTCCAAATGGGGGTGAGGGTATACCTCAAGAAGAGGTCGGTTTTCAGACTGTGGTGGAAGAGGACAGTGTAGAAGTGACAGTGCAGTCCTGATCAGTGTTGTTTTTGGCAGCAAATTTCTATTTTAGTTTTCACTTAGTTTTAGTCACATTTTTGTCACCTGGAATGTATTAGTGTTAGTCTAGTTTTAGTCGACTAAATGTCATAAGATTTTAGTCGACTAAATCTACAGGTGATTTAGTCGACTAAAATGTTTTTGATGTCATCGTAATGGCAGATTTTATACTTGCTGAAAATAGCTGATGTACAAGCTCACAACGCGTCGCAGCGCGACGCGTTGTGAGCTTGTAGATCGGCTATTTTCAGCATGCAACCATGTGACTTATACTGGATCTCTTGTCCACTAGTCCCTTTATAACATTTTAGTCTCGTTTTTATTTCATGACGAAATTGTCGATATATATATAGTCTTAGTTTTAGTCATCACCATAGCTTAGTTTTCATTTATTTTCCATTTAGTTTTCGTCAGTGAAAAAAAGGTAGTCGACGAACATTTTTCGTCTTAGTTTTAGTCGACAAAAACAACTGATCCTGATTGATGGAAGGAGGTCATTCCACAGCTTGGGAGCCCAGTAAATGTGATAATGATGGTGTGGAGGGGTGTACTGTACGTACTGTATGAGTGAGGAAGACAGAGATAACACTCACTGTTTTGAAGTCTCTGAAGGGCACAAACTGCACGATGTCCCGGAGGACCGGTTCTCCCTTCGGCGAACGCAACACTCCGTCGTCGCCGTCCAGGATCTGCATGTCCGTGAAGTCTGCGTTTCCCACGCCGACGATGATGATGGACAGAGGCTGGTAGGAGCCGCGGACGATGGCTTCACGCGTGTCTGCCATGTCCGTCACCACGCCGTCCGTGAGGATTAGCAGGATGTGGTATCGCTGGGAGGGGGAAAAAAGTTACCGTAGTATTTTATAGTCATATTGTTCAAGGCTGTACTTTATTGTTACATCTTGTGTACAGGTACATAGACTGTAAAGAATATGGACAAAGCGTTCCCCGGGTCTAACATGAACGTAAAATGAAGCCTGTCAGTCCTTGAATTGTACATCGCCATCTTTCTAGATCCGTTTGGGCCCAGCTGGCCCAGACAACGAGGCGGGACTTCCCCCCTTCTTCTTAGTTGGTTTTTATTTTGACTCGAGTGGGTGGGGGATCCCGTTCATAGACTGTAACGGTAGCCACGCCCCTCAGAACATACGCGACTTTATGGTCATTTTTTTAATAAATGGGACCATAATTTTCCAAAAAGAATATTATGACATTAGAAATGAGACTTTAAACTAGTGACTGGAAGCAGCAAGTATTCATGACCATGTTTATTAAGGTAATACAGTCTAGGTGAAGTTGGGCCCAAATACATGGACTTCTATGGGGCTATGGTTTTTTGGGCCCAATGACAGCGCCACAACAGGCCATTATATGAACTTTCAGGAAATCACGATTTCCTCAGTGGCTTCACAAAATATCTGTCTGACTGCCCCCTTGGTACAGGTACATAAAGGCCTATTCATAGTCTGGATTTCCGGTGGTGATCTGACCACCGCGAAATAACGTTGAGCGGTGGTGAGTAAAAACAGAGAGAAGGGCTGGGGCGGTGGTTTGCTCTTCACCGCGGCTCAGTGACGTCATGTTGTAGTTCGGTAGTCACCTCACCACCGAAAATCCAGACTATGTACTGTATGAGCCTTAAAGGACAACTTTAGTTTTTTTCAACCAAGGTTCATGTTTTAGGTTGTTATTAGAGAAACTAAAAGATGAGTGTTCTTTTTTTCATTTGCTGCTTTCTTTCGTTTTAGGGATTTTAGATGTTTTGTACAGGGGGGCGGGGGCATTCGAGCATGGTGCTAAATATGTATTTTTTTTACAAAATATTATGGAGATTTATTATTTTATTATTTACTATAGCCCTAATAAACCCCAGGAAATTACATATGGCCACAAATAAATCACAGGATCTACTGAATGTGAAGGTAGCCTACTGGGGGGAAGCCACACTGTGTGTCATAGGCTCAGTTTGACACATTCAGTAGATCTCGTGATGTTTTGTGGCCAGATGAAATTTCCAGGGGTTTATTAGGACTATAGTAAATAATTAAAAAGAAATCGCTATAAAATGTTGTAAAAAAATACAAAACATCTAAAATCCCTAAAACGAAAGAAAGCAGCAAATGAAAAAAAAAGAACACTCATCTTTTAGTTTCTCTAATAACATCCTAAAACATGAACCTTGGTTGAAAAAAACTAAAGTTGTCCTTTAAGTGTAAAACTTATTTTTGTTTGGCTTCCTTCAGACAATGCAGCAGCATATTTAACAGCAAACACGGTAAACAAAGGGATAGAATAAAGAGTGCAAAAAAGGGCAAAAAACACAACTTCACAGTAGGCTATGTTCCATAAATTGACAACAATTAGCAACCAGCAGGATGCTCTCTGTAGAAATCTCTTAGAACTATTGGACCCATGCCAGCTTTTGCCTGTAGTACTGCCCAGGTGAGGTCCTCAGTGATGTGCACTCCCAGGAATTGTTGTCATCAGTGTGTGGTGATAATTTTAAACATATCAGTGCACTTCCAGCTGTATCGATGTAAAATCATTGATTCAGTTGCGCTCCATTCAGAACCTCCTTCAGTTTTCACTATGAAACAATGATGCAATTCACACAGGACTGGTTCTAACTTACACAGGACCGGTTCTAACTTGTATGGATCCCTAGACAAACAGCCCAGCTGTATAGTGTAAGCAGCATAGGCCAACAAACATACAGAAAGTGTTATACTAGACTATTTCATTACATACATAACATTATATTCAAACACAATGCTGCATACCTCAGTGCATTTTCCTCTTTTTGCTAAACTGGACAGCTGATGGCTCAGACCTTTTTTTTCCTCATCCATTTTGTGTTAATATTCACAGTATGAATTATGGTTTGTTTTGTAGATTTTTGTTTTATATACAACTATAGCTATTTGATATTTGTATTCCCCAGTGCCCCTACTTCCAGCTTTTTAGTGAGGAGGTATAATGTATATCTTTTGCACCAGAAAATGACAAACCATCATCGCATGACAACAAGGCAGGTGTGCCAACAGTGAGGCCATGGAGTAGGTAGGCAAATGCCCACAAATTTGACTTTAAAATGTAGCATTTACTATTTATATGACTAATTCTCACATCAAAAATGAATGTGAATGTATGAATTTGCTGATCAAAGGAAGAGCTGACTGCAATGACTGAAAATGAATACCAACGAAAAATGAGCTGACAGGGGGGGGGGGGGGAATAAGGGCCATGCACGGATGAAAAGCATTTAATGCAATGTTCACATGGCCAGAAGGAAAGAACAGAAATTACATACTGTAAGTAAGTTGGACATTAAATATTACATATGAGTCAATCCAAGCCTTATTAGCCTCTGTTCAATTTAAACTGTGTCCCAATGTAGGATTTCAGAGGTGCTCATGTGGAACCAGCTTAAAAAACATGAGAAAGTATGAGAGAATTATAATCACTAATTGTTTCCTGTGGGGTATGTATGATAATTAATCCATTCTGCGCGGGAAACCCCTTTTGGTGTTTCAAGCATTATGTTACACTTTTAGCTATTGAAAAATAGCAGATCTACAAGCTCATAGCGCACCACTCGGTGGCGCGCTATGAGCTTGTAGGTCTGCTATTTTTTGAAAAATCGTGAAAATGAATATTATTATTATTACAAATCTTTGCTTCTGGGGGGTCCCTGAAACAAGATATTTTCAGATGGGGGTCGGTCGGCGACCAGGTGTTCTTGACATGAAATATTGAGCTCCACTGATATAGAAACATGAGGTTTTTCAGAAAACTGAGATGAAGCAGAGGTTTTGCTCACCAGGAAACTCACCGGTAGAATCTGCAGCAAACCTTGTATTACTGTACATATACTGTACATCTCTCTATTAACAGTATAACGGAACTCACAGAGGCATCGTTAACGGTCCCATCCCCTGAGAGTATAACAGAACAGAGGCATCGTTAACGGTCCCATCCCCTGAGAGTATAACAGAACAGAGACATCGTTAACGGTCCCATCCCCTGAGAGTATAACAGAACAGAGGCATCGTTAACGGTCCCATCCCCTGAGAGTATAACAGAACAGAGGCATCGTTAACGGTCCCATCCCCTGAGAGTATAACAGAACAGAGACATCGTTAACGGTCCCATCCCCTGAGAGTATAACAGAACAGAGGCATCGTTAACGGTCCCATCCCCTGAGAGTATAACAGAACAGAGACATCGTTAACGGTCCCATCCCCTGAGAGTATAACAGAACAGAGACATCGTTAACGGTCCCATCCCCTGAGAGTATAACAGAACAGAGACATCGTTAACGGTCCCATCCCCTGAGAGTATAACAGAACAGAGGCATCGTTAACGGTCCCATCCCCTGAGAGTATAACAGAACAGAGACATCGTTAACGGTCCCATCCCCTGAGAGTATAACAGAACAGAGGCATCGTTAACGGTCCCATCCCCTGAGAGTATAACAGAACAGAGGCATCGTTAACGGTCCCATCCCCTGAGAGTATAACAGAACAGAGGCATCGTTAACGGTCCCATCCCCTGAGAGTATAACAGAACTCACGGAGGCATCGTTAACGGTCCCATCCCCTGAGAGTATAACAGAACAGAGGCATCGTTAACGGTCCCATCCCCTGAGAGTATAACAGAACAGAGGCATCGTTAACGGTCCCATCCCCTGAGAGTATAACAGAACAGAGGCATCGTTAACGGTCCCATCCCCTGAGAGTATAACAGAACAGAGGCATCGTTAACGGTCCCATCCCCTGAGAGTATAACAGAACAGAGGCATCGTTAACGGTCCCATCCCCTGAGAGTATAACAGAACAGAGGCATCGTTAACGGTCCCATCCCCTGAGAGTATAACAGAACAGAGACATCGTTAACGGTCCCATCCCCTGAGAGTATAACAGAACAGAGGCATCGTTAACGGTCCCATCCCCTGAGAGTATAACAGAACAGAGGCATCGTTAACGGTCCCATCCCCTGAGAGTATAACAGAACAGAGGCATCGTTAACGGTCCCATCCCCTGAGAGTATAACAGAACAGAGGCATCGTTAACGGTCCCATCCCCTGATAGTTTAACAGAACTCACGGAGGCATCGTTAACGGTCCCATCCCCCGCTGCCAGCTTAGCTATCCTGCTGATGATGGGAGACACATTGGTGGGGCCGTACAGTTGGATCTTGGGAAGGCAATTCTGGTAAGCCTCGACCACTCCTTGGATTTCTGAGAGAGAGAACATGATGGAGGATAAGTTCACAAACCAAGTTAGAAAACCTTAAAACATTTGGCTGAGCAAATGAGCAAAACTGAAAACATTTTCACTTCAGCAAACGTAAAGGGTATAAGCCAGGGTTCCCCAATACATTTTCCTCAAGGGCCATATTCTGACTAGGGTACCAGGCTGGAGTCTGTACGAGCGAGGTGGGTTTGATTAATATTTAACCAGTGATTAGAGGCAGAGCTCACACCTTTCGTGCGGATGGGCGTGGGTTTGAACCTGAACCCTGCCTGGGTTCCCAACAGATCTTTGATCTTTGCAACGTTCAACACAGCAACTCGCTAGCTTTTGCTCGCTCGGTGGTGTCTCTCACTTGAGACGGCGCCCCAAATCGCGGTCTAAAACTATAGGGCGAAAGTCCTATAGCCCTGGACACCCTAGTGCACCCTGGACGGGAGTCTCCAGAAGTAAATAAACAGATGTTGTTTCAATGAAAGATACAAGCTTGGCCAGGAACGCTTTTTTATCGTCTTGCTAATGCTTACCGTAAAACAGTGCTCCCCCTTGTTAGGCAACACTCAGCTCGCTGCATTTTGCCTGTAACAAGATGGCCGCCCGCACAATGCTATGGGAGCGTCAATCTTTAGAGGCATTTTTCTCTGAATTGAGGCTCAAATTGAGGTGGAATGAACAAAGCGACGATGTTAGGGGCTCAATACTAAATCCTCGCTAACTCACAAACAATATTAGTGCTTCTGAATACTTTTAAATATACGATGAACACATTAGCTATAGCCAATTTTCCCTACCTGATTTTTGGGGAATGGAAACGGAAGGGGTTAAGTGTTAAATAATTTGAGTAAAAAGTACAACATTTAACTCTGAGATGTAGTGGAGTAGAAGTAAAAGAATAACAAATTGGAAATGCCCCAGTAAAGTAACAGTACCTAAACTTGTATTAAACTACAGTACTTTAGTACATGTACTTAATTTCCACCACTGCCTTCACATTAATAAACTATATTGCACATGAATGAATGGCACTTGAATAATGGTGAATATAAAATTCATACCTTCACATTCATCGTCCTCTGGGTTGAAATTAATTGCAAAGTCATGTGACACCTGTGGGTGGACAAATACAAATGATCAGATTCTACTATGCTGAATATACAGTAGGCATGAGTCACTATAATGTTTGTGCGCTCTGTGACAGCTCTGCAGAAATACAGCTTTTTATGTTGGCTTTCAATCTTCGATATGTCGGGCTCTTTGAACATCCACAAAGGGCTAACAATCATGAACCTATGTTGAAAATGCAACAATTATAGTTGGCGTTAATAATTGGCTGTCACCCCATCACTCAGAATAAGACAACGGTAATTTCACTCTATGGCAATCACTGCCAAAGTAAATGCGTGTAAATGTGTGTGTGAATGCTTGTGTGAATGTAAGAGTGTGTGCGCCGCATGCAACATGCATGTGTTTGGCTGTCTTTGTCTGTCAAACATATTTCTTGGCTGCTATTTAAAATAACTGTAGGCTCTTGGTTTTCAATGTCCAATTTTCTTAAACAAACACTATGTGCCTTTACCTCATGAATTCTTATGACTACTGGCTATCAACAGGTGAAGCTAATATTGTAATTGTATTCCTCACAAAATGTTATTTCTCCAATAAGGCAGTGTGATATTTAAATAGACGGCGTGTGTGAATATAAATACACAAGAGTACAATTCTTTGGTTTAGGTTCCTCAACAATGTAGCAGCAGTAATAACAACAAATACAATAGCACACTTTGAGGTGCTTGAAGGTGCTGTGTACATGGTTCCTAATTCTACATATATTGAAATTTATTGAAATTTATTGAAAAGATTTCCAGCTCAGGATGAAATCCTCTACGCCAGACTCACAACAGACATAAATACACTTTTTTATTTTTTTATTTTTTACACTTTAACACTACGAAGTCTGAAAAAATTTCACTACTACTCAGTCGGCTGAACGGTCAAGGGGACCGTGTTTTTGGTGCGATTTGATTGGCCACTCTCTCCCCCACACGTCCCTCTCCAGCTGGAGAAGACATTGTTCAAGCCTGCATCCCATTTCCAACGAATTAAATCATAATATGTTTCTTAACACATGTTTTCACTCCTAAAATGTATAAAACTAATAATAGGCCTACATGTGAAAAATATATATTTTAACGTTGCCCGTTAGTACTATATTGCAACATGCCTTTTGTTGTTCTTTTTTTTCCTTCCAAAAGAGCAAAGATCACTTGTCTTTTCTTGTGTGTTATCGATGTAATTAATATATGTGACCCCACGCGATGTACAGACTGCTTGACTAGGCATGTAAACATGACATAATTGTATTAATGTTTAAGTGTAATGATGTTATTGACCGGATTGTCCGTAGTCCTCCAGCCGTTAGCTTACAGTTGCTAATATTATAAGCTAACAACATTACTAAAGCCAATGTATTGCATTAAATGCGGCCTGTCCGCGGTAAATTACTTATACAAGTGAGTCGCGTTATATCTACCTAAATTACCAGCCAAAGTACATTCCAAATAAACAATTATTAGCCACGTTATGTTGTTATATCAGTTTAATTAATAAAAACATCGTTCAGAATACGGCCGTTAGCACTGTGAATTCAACATCCGGTGAGGAGAGGATACGGATCGTGTATGTGTTGTGTATGGAAATCAGCGCATACGGATGTACCGGATGTAAGCCTTGCACACTAAATGCACACTAAATAGCCTTGCTAAATAGCCTTGCACACTAAATAGAAAGCCTGCAGCCTGGTGATACAAAAAATAAACTCCACACGTGAAATGCCACTGCATGTTGAGGAGAAACCCCAGCTCAGCTGCTGTTTATAACATCGAGCAGTTATTGAATTCATGAACATTTACATGCTTCCCTGAGAGGGAGAGAGAGAGAGAGAAAAAGGAAAGTTCCACGGATCTGGTCGCTTGCAGAAAAGTTTACAGATAAAGAAGGAGCTGAACTATTTTGACTGACAAAGAGCTGGCGATATTTAGCCTATATGCCAGAATAGGCTGTGGCTGTGCTGTGAAACAAATTCATCCACAGCAGCAGGCCTACATACGTTCCACGTCGCTTGCAGAAAGAACTGTTCTTTTGACTGACAAAACATTTAGCGGTTCGGGAGGTCTATCTGGTTGGAATTATTCCAAACACTTTTTATTTTGTATCGCGCATCGGCAAGCGTTCTCGCTTCATGGAAAGTAAATGTCGGGTCGAGTCTAACCGAGCATTCAATAATAATAATAATAGTAACAATGATAATCATTGTATTCATATTCCTATTATCTTATCAAAATAATAAACAAATTCCAAGTTAATTAACCATCCAAACGTATATGATTTAATTCGTTGGACATGGAATGCAGGCTTGAACAACAACAACATCTCCAGCTGTCTGTTTGTGTGCTCTTTTTTTTTCTCCACCTTTTTTCTTTAGATCATAACTCGCTCATTTTTTGCTCATTTAAAAAAATTCAAAATACCATGTAAACTATGGAATTGGGGCTTTCATTTGGTATATAAGGCGCTATATAAGGCGCTCTCTACGAAACGATATCAAGTGAAAAGGAAATGTCGGGGAATCACCATTAACGTCACCATTATCAAGCAGCGCAAACAAAAGACGAGAGGGGGAGAAAGGGTGACGGCGGTCGATTGGGCCGATTATAGTCAGACTGAGTAAGAGATATATGCCTAAAATCATATTTACAAAACGTTTCAAATGGAAAAAAAAACAGAGATGATTTCAATCGAATATTTAGACAAAGTCATGCAAGGGGAACTTTCTCTGGACTCCATGGGCTAAGAAAATAAACGTTGAAATCTCAAATTCGGTCAGAACGGCTGCTCAGACTTCCTAGTGTTAAACAAACCAATGTGTGGACCCGCCCTCTTTGTTTTTTTTATACATAATACACTTCCAAGTGTCTCTCAAATGTGAGCGTACTGTGCAGTATGTGTGTATACATGAATATTAACTAACGAATGTTTATCCGATAAAATACATACCTCATAATTGGGAGGAATTCTGGCACCAAATCCCAAAGCCGAAAATCTCTTGTCACTGAAATGTAAATGAAGGAAGCAGTCATACATAATGTTATAGTCACTGTAGTTAACCACTGATCAAATGGAAAATATTGATGAGAATACTCATCTATTGACTTTTCCAAGGGCAACTCCCCTGCTTTTTCAAGCTTGTTATAATGATTAATTAAAATGTGCTGAAACACTCACCGCATTACAATTTTAAATTTGCTCCACTCTCCCTGAAGACATTATTTGCACCTGTGTGCAATTCTTGGAGATTCTTGTGCTATTTTTAATTTAGTGATTGAACTTAACATTGCCCCCTCTGATTAGCTGATATTACAGTTGTTTATCTTATTCCCCGATATATCCTTTGTGGTTTTGCAGCGATGAAAGGAAGGCGAGTGGGGGAGGTGTGGCTGCACGGCCCAACGATCAAAGCAGTGTACATTATACTGTACATTCTGGCCATACGTCTCACATTGAGCTCAAGGAGAAGAATTGGAGTTGAACACCGTCAAATGCAATGTCTTTGAAATGACCTTGATGTCAGCACATTGACAGGTTCAGTTCATAGGGGAATCCAATCGACGGATGCATAGGACGTATACACGTTCGGACGTCAAACATTTTAACAAGATAAATCTTGTATGAGGGACATTTGAACAAGATAAATCTTGTATGAGGGGTCTTTTAGGCTACATG
The DNA here is from genome assembly GCF_964188405.1 of Protomyctophum parallelum. NCBI lineage: Eukaryota > Metazoa > Chordata > Actinopteri > Myctophiformes > Myctophidae > Protomyctophum > Protomyctophum parallelum. Next base: position 16,553,590 of record NC_139699.1, read on the forward strand.
AAAATGTGTGATAACTAAGGCCAAACGGAATCTGAGGGTTTTTTCTGGGTTTTTTTCTGTGTTTCTTTTTTCTTTTAAGGTTTTTTTAGACAGTTATCCAGGACTATAATCAATGTGTTTAGAGCAAAGATAACTCTAAATATATATGCTAAATAAACCTTAAAGTACCACAACAAAGTAATTAAGATCTATTAAGTCAAATCTTCGACTTTATCCATTTTTATTCAATAATAATTCACTCCTTCATGAACATTCTTTAGTACAAATCACAAATGTGAAATGAAATTACAATGGGTCCAACATGAACATACATATACTTAGCTAGCCAGCCAGCCAGTGGCTTTCCGCCAGCCTGCCAGCCAGCCAGCCAGTTAGCCAGCCAGCCAGCCAGCCAGCCAGCCAGCCAGTTAGCCAGTCAGTCAGTCAGCCAGTTAGCCTGCCTGCCAGCCAGATAACCAGGGGCCAGCTTGGGGGCTTTCTCAAGAGGAATATCTGCCTCAACCAGAGCCTTTATAAAATACAACACAAACGTCTTCCTCTCAGCAGTACATGGGCCTTGGAGAGTATAGATCAATTTGTTAAAACCCTAGCATCCCTATTCTGAGGGTAACATTAGTCGAAAATAGCAGATCTACAAGTTCACAAACGATGCCTCATGCTGCGACTAAGTGGGCGTCTAAAAATACTGAACATGAATCCAACACAACACTGTCATGGGCAACCAAAACAGAGTGGGCACTAGGGAAAGGTGCATGGGCAGACTGGGCACCATGCAGGGAAAGGTAGGCACCAAAACAGAGTGGGCACTAGGGAAAGGAGGGCAGACTGGGCACCATGCAGGGAAAGGTAGGCACCAAAACAGAGCTATCTATGAAATCTATTGAAAAGTTTAATCTGCAACAACATTTTATATGGGACCCCTGGCTCCTGCTTCATCTCTCTCAGCTAAAGCTTTTCTCTCAATTCAAATTAAATTAGCTGTATTGCCTGGCATGAGAAAACATACGTTTACATTGCCAAAGCAAAAGTGGGGCGGCGGTGGCTCAGGGGTAGAGTGCCTGGATGGTAGCCGTAAGGTTGCCAGTTCGAACCCGGGCTCCCCCAGAGTTACTGTCGAAGTGTCCTTGAGCAAGACACTGAACCCCTAATTGCTCCCGATGTGCTAGTTGGTGCCTTGCATGGTTTCGGCTGCCATCGGTGTATGAATGTGTGTGTGAATGGGTGAATGTAATGCACAATCTCTGTAAAGCGCCTTGGATAAAGGCGCTATATAAATGCACCATTTACCATTTACCAAAAGTGGAACGAGACAATCAAGATAAAACAATGTATGTAGAAATAAATAAAGGTGTAAACAGATGTGTTACATTAACATTTTGAGTAATAATATCTTGTGAAACTATGAAAACATTTCATATTATCTCTCTCTCACACACACACACACACACAGACTTTCGCTCTCTCTCTCGCACGCACATCGCATGCAGTCTCTCCAAACTGTCTTTGTCCCTCTCTCTCAGCTCTCTCTCTCTCTCACGCTGTCGCTCGCAGACGCATGCGGTCGGTCGGTCGGTCTGTCGGTCGGTCGCTCTCTCTCTCTCTCTCTCTCTCCCTCTGACGCATGCAGTCTCTCCAAACACACACTCTCTGTCTCTCAGCTCTCTCTCTCGCCTCTCGGAGCGATCGAAACGCTGCCTAATTCTTTTTTGCATGTTAACCAAACCAGCTAGCAAATAGGCTAGCTGCTTCAGACGCTCGACATTTCTGTTAGGTAATCCATGAGTGTTGGAAAACAAGAAACAACACCCCCCCATCTGAATAAAAACAGCTCACAGAATGAGGGGAGGAGGCGCGGGATGGGTCGGTCCACTGGTTAATATTACGCTGGCCTTGGTAAAGTAAACTACAACATGAACGTGTTAAGAATCCTCGGAAATTCCGCAGAGTTTTTTCATCGGAACACGGCTGGCCTGGTGATAACCACTGCTGTACTGTATACGAACATCAACAGAACAGTGTATGGGCGCATACTCTGCCAATGGTCACATGGTCATATGAATTGCATTTTTATAGCGCCTTTCCAAGTGTTCAAAGCGCTTGGGAGGTGAAGCGGCGAACAGTCAACGCCAGCGTCCTCACTTCCCACATTCACACACTGACGGTGGCGAGCTCACACCGACCGACTCATTGGAGGCGATGTAGGGTTCAGTGTCTTGCCCAAGGACACTTCGACATGTGGACAGGAGGAGCCGGGATTCGAACCACCGACCGCAGGGATCATTGGACGACCTGCTCTACCTCCTGAGCCACAGACGCCATGAGCTGGGGCGTCTATCCCGTCTAATAGATGAGTAACCTCCGGTCACCACAATCTCCACCTCAGAGGAAAGCCTGCTATTCGTTCCAAACTGGCCCATGTGATCTGGTCTAGGCGACGGATATTGAAAAAATAAATACAAATAAAATGAAATTAAATAAATTGTGGTTCCAGTTTGCTGGTTCCAGCTTTTCGGCTGCGCTTTGCTTTGGTTCCCCCATTCCCCGTTTAAATGCTTTGGTTCCCCCAATCCCCATTTAAATGCTTTGGTTCCCCCGATCCCCATTTAAATGCTTTGGTTCCCCAATCCCCATTTAAATGCTGAATCAAGTAAACAACTAGTTTAGTCTCACCAGCGGCTACAAGCTGGAATTGGAATAGAAGATGGATATACCAAAAGGACAAACCAAACGGGAAACGTGATCTATAGTATTATTTGTTTTTGCTCTTCATGTATTTGCCACAGTTCATTCCCTTGATCAATCAGCCAAGAAAAGACCAAGGCCATGACTGTCGGACAAGACCACCACTCACTCTAGGCCAACACGACAGAGTATGTTGACAACTTCACCCATCTTGGAAGTAACATCTCAAGTACAGGAGATGTGGAGAAAGACGTCTACAGCAGAATCTGCAAAGCTGCAGGAGTGTTCCAACGGCTCCGCAACATTTGGTCGTCAAAAGCTATCACTACGGCCACCAAGCTACGCATCTACATGTCAGTGGTCATCACAACAGCGACCTACGCCTGTGAGATGTGGTTGAAGACAGCCAGCATCACCGACGATGCCTCAGATCCATCCTGAGGATCTTGTGGAGAGACCACATCACCAACGAGGAGGTGATGAGAAGGGCAGGGGTAGCATCACTGTCTGACATCGTCTCTGAAAGGAGAAGGAGAATGGCTGGACACGTACTCCGACTGCCAAGAGAGAGACCGGCAAGTGTGGCAATGGACTGGATGCCAGAAGGTGGAAAGAGGAAGAGAGGGAGGCCAAAGAAGACATGGAGACAGACAGCCATGGAAGACCTAAGCGAGATGGGTGTCAGCTGGCACGGAGCTAGAAAGGGTCGCCAAAGACCGGAGCAAATGGAGAGGACTCGTCGCCCAATGTTCCAGTAGGAACGGGAGGAACTAAAGGCTCATTCATAGTCTGGATTTTCGGTGGTGAGGTGACCACCTCTCCGGTGTGACCACCTCTCCGGTGTGACCACCGCTCCGGTGTGACCACCGATCCGGTGGTGAGGTGACCACCGCTCCGGTGAGGTGACCACCGTTCCGGTGGTGAGGTGACCACCGCTCCGGTGGTGAGCTGACCACCGCTCCGGTGGTGAGCTGACCACCGCTCCGGTGGTGAGGTGACCACCGCTCCGGTGGTGAGGTGACCACCGCTCCGGTGGTGAGGTGACCACCTCTCTGGTGGTGAGGTGACTACCGCTCCGGTGGTGAGGTGACCACCGCTCCGGTGGTGAGGTGACCACCGCTCCGGTGGTGAGGTGACCACCGGAGCTGAAATAACGTTGAGCGGTGGTGAGTAAAAACAGAGAGAAGGGCTGTGGCGGTGGTTTGCTCTTCACCACGGCTCGTGACGTCATGTTGTAGTTCGGTGGTCACCCCACCACCAAAAATCCAGACTATGTATGAGCCTTAAGTCTAAGTAAGATCATTCAAGTCATTATGCATGGCTGATCTCTATGAAGTTGGAAGTGGTGTGGAATCTCATCTAAAAAGTCTCATTATGTGTTTGCTGGTGTAGCCAAAGAGTGCAGGTCATGCATGGTCATTTATCACAATAGAGCCTGAGGCTAATAAACTATACGTTTATTCTCAAGACCAAACTAATTCCTGGCATGAAAATGATGTAATTCATCTCATGAATGTTGGAAGGTGAAGCTCTAATGTTCCTTGTTTCCATTTATTTCCCCCATGGGACTACACTTGCCTACTCTGATGCTCTCAGTAAACAGAGAAAAACATAACTGCTAAGGCTACACTATCATTACTCCCTGTTACTACATACAAGGCCATTTGTTCAAATTAGGATGAGTATGGTCCAGTATTTGTCAAAGTAAAGAAACCCAAATGTTGAATTATTATGTTCTGTAAAGCAATTTGCAACTCTGGATTTCAAATGTGCAAAGGACAAATTATCACTATCATTCCAACAACACTGGTGTTTTTGCAAGCACAATATTGTTAAAATATTTGTATTTTGTATACTTTTATCCTAGCAGACTGGACTTGCTTGTTCTCTTTAGTTTGACTAGTGCTTTAAACCCATGATCCCATGCAGGCTATGTGGGTTTTTACAGAGCATTCACACAGTGGCTGTTAACACCTTGAGGGCAGTGTTGTTTTCGTCGACTAAAACTAAGACGAAAAATGTTCGTCGACTACCTTTTTTCACTGACTAAAACTAAATAAAAACGAATCTATGATGACTAAAACTAAGACTAAATATACTGACAATTTCGTCAACAAATAAAAACTAGACTAAAATGTTAGGAAGGGATTAGTGGACAAGAGATCCAGTTTTATGCTGGGTTGCATGCTGAAAATAGCAGATATACATTGAGATTGTATATCTGCTATTTTCAGCATGCAACCAAAGTGTAAAATATGTCATTACAACGACATCAAGGCCTGTCAAAACACATTGTAGTCGACTAAATCAACTGTAGATTTAGTCGACTAAAATCATATGACATTTAGTCGACTAAAACTAGACTAAACACTAGAACATTCCAGGCGACTGAAATGTGACAAACTAAGTGAAAACTATTCAAGAGACTATGACTAAAACTAAAATAAAAATTTGCTGCCAAAAACAACACTGCTTGAGAGCCCGGGCCCATTTCATCCATTAATAAAAATGTGCCCATCGTCAACAAGCGCCTCTAGGCTGTAGAGCGATGCGATCAGTTTTCATAGCACTAATTCGACGGAGATTATCAATCTCCGTCTCGGGGCACATGACCGTGCACTTGAACTTGACGGTGATTTACGTCATGGGCCCCGATGGTGTTTTAATGGTAAATCTAGCTTCTAATGAATCCCATGGTGGATCTCCCCAGATTTCCAGAAACAGAAAAATGCTTAAAAATAGCCTGCAGCAGCTGGGGAGATGAAGTTGAGCAGAAAGTGAATAGTAATTCAATACATACATAAATGTCCTTTGAGAGCAAATTAAAAATATCCAGTCAATCCACTGCAGGGGTGTCACTAAGCAGCTCTACTCCACAATACGGATAAGTATAGTGGGACAGCATAATTATCTAACCGGCTGAACAGATTTAGGTCACCTCTATATACACCAACTATAATGCACAGTATCCACAACGTACAGTGATGCTCCAGCTGCAATCGTGCTATCGTTCTCACAGCTGTTATTTACCGGTCATTCACTCCCCATATACGTGTTTGTCAGAACAACAACGGTAGCCAAATAATGTGGAGCTTAAACACCTCATCTTACTTTGAATGCAGAGAGATGAAGCTCGAAAACGGTGAACATTATACAGTATTCAGAATCATTATAAATAACTTGTACCGTCTTTTTTTATCCCTGAGAAAATTGATTTAATGACTTCCTCTACCAGCCTGAGGTTTGGAAGATACATAAAACTTCCACTCAACACGTTCATCGTCAAAAAGAAGAGCGGTGTATGAGTCTCCTGATACAGCTAATAAGAGGGCCAATGCTTGCATGTGGATTTCGTATCAGTAAGGTGAATACACAGGGAATTATTGAGAATTAACCCACAGGATTTTCACAATGGAGCGGAATAGTTCTTCACTTCCTCATCAGATGATGAGCCAGTGAGCCTCACTTGTGGGTTGTGCCCGATATAATATCCCTCTCCACAGGACCAAACAAGCCTCTGCCCACACAGACAAAAGGTACCCACTCAAGCACCACAACGCACCGCTCCGTAAGGACTCTAGAATCCCACATCACCTGATATTCACTATGCTGTAAGAGCTTTGCTTGCCCACATCGGTACCTGAATAATAATCCATGCTTATATGAGGGGAAGAGCTGCCCACGCACGCTGTAGCAGTTCACCCAGAGGCATGTTTGGATGTAAGAGGCTCTTGAGAGCCTACGTAAACACCAAAAAGATGACGCAACTGCATGGGCCAGCTACTATTTCTCAGTGGTTCTTATACTGTTATCTGTTGGATGCTATAATTAGGAAGACACTGCCTGTAACGGAGGATCTGCATAAATTGCATGTCGGACTGCTAATTTGCTCATTTGGCTTAGTTCCATCAGATGACAGGATCTTTTCTCAGAAAAGTACAACATACTAATTAACAAGACCAATTAACCCACACTAGAGTGGTGCCCGTTGGAGCCTCTACAGTGGCTATACTTTAAACGATTGGACAGTTGGGAAATGCGTGCCCCACCCAGATATTATGTCTGTGTCACTTTTATGCCCATATATGGAGTTCTTTGTCAGGCATGCCCAAATATGGAGTCTATGCAGATGTCAGAATGATGACAGAACAGGCCAGCTCCATATATGGACACTGGGCAGGGGCGCCTGTGTCCAGAGACGGGACAGAGGCCTTTTTTGGGGCGGTTCTGGACAACCGTGGGTCCGACGGGCACTGCACCCCCTGTGGTGGGCTAGAACGGGTGTGTCGAATTTGAAGTCGGTGGGGCGAACGGTTCTGGAGTTATGTGGATTACAGACGTACAGATGTACAGAGACTTGGTGCATTTATAGTTAAAATGGTAAATGGTAAATGGTGCATTTATATAGCGCCTTTATCCAAGGCGCTTTACAGAGATTGTGCATTACATTCACCCAGTCACACACATTCATACACCGATGGCAGCGGAAACCATTCAAGGGCGGCTGTGGCTCAGGAGGTAGAGTAGGTCGTCCAATGATCACTGAGTCGGCGGTTCGAATCCGGCTCCGCCTCCTGTCCACATGTGGAAGTGTCCTTGGGCAAGACACTGAAGTCGGTCGGTGTGAGCTCGCCACCATTGGTGTGTGAATGTGGGAAGTGAGGACGCTGGCGTCGACTGTTCGCCGCTTCACCTCCCAATGTATGAATGAATGAGCCATTGTAAAGCGCTTTGGGCACTTGGAAAAGCGTTATAAAATGCAATTAATTATAAGGCACCAACTAGCACAACGGGAGCAATTAAGGGTTCAGTGTCTTGCTCAAGGACACTTCGACAGTAACTCTGGGGGAGCCCACAGGGTTTGAACTGGCAACCTTGCGGTTACCATCATCCAGGCACTCTACCCCTGAACCACCGCCGCCATAGTTAGATGTCCCAGATATTTAAGAATCAGTGGTGTTAAGAAACGTGTATGACTGTCTGTGAGACACAAGAGCAATAAATAGCAACGCAGCACAGAAAGAATTAATCTCGACTATTTAGAGAGTGAGAAGAATCTTAATTCACAGAAAAGGTGTGATCACAATAACACTTCTCTCTTCTCACATTGAAAGTTGCTCACACTCCTCTGGTTTAAACTTTGACTCTACATACAGTACATACATACACTCCTCTGGTTTAAACTTTGACTCTACATACTGTACATACACTCCTCACATACACTCCTCCATCTTTGAACAAGCAGTGGTGAGACAGGCTCGGAATATTGTATCTGACCCCTTGCATGTACTGTACCGAGAGTACGAGCTAATGCCATCCGGTAGGAGGTATAGAACTCCACGATGTGTATATAATAGATTTAAACACTCTTTTGTTCCCCTGTCAACTAAAATGCTTAATCAGGGATGCACTTTATCAAGGGAATGTGTGCAATATCTCTGTTTTGTGTATGTTGGGTGTTTCATGGTGTTTTTTCTTTTTCGTATGTGAACATGTCTGTTATTTGTATGCAGCTGTGACTCTGTCTCCAAGACAAATTTCTCCCAAGGGAGACAAATAAAGATAACCTTGAACACACACACACACACACACACACACACACACACACACACACACACACACACACACACACACACACACACACACACACACACACACACACACACACACACACACACACACACACACACACACACACACACACACACACACACACACACACACACACACACACACAGCAAAACATACTCTCTCCCCTTGCCTTCGGCCTGGTGGAGACAAACCTAATAACAATGCTTATCACACCTCTCAGACAGAGGATAAGCTAGCCTGCGTTCCCATAGAGTGTTCTCTCGTACCATGATGGGTACCGTAACTGTCACCAGTTAAGATGGGTCTAAGATGGGTCATCTCAGGGCAGAACGGTACACCGTGTCGAGGTGCTTTAAAATGGATGGAGCTGGAAAATGTGTTGAGTGGATACACATGTTCTTTTTCCCTTTACCAAAGGGAGTGACCCCTGAACCAGGCGACATGGGTGTTATTTATAGTCGTCCTGTATCTTCCAGAGTCATTCTATTACTTCATAAAGCTCTCAACAGATTAGGACCAGTCTACATCACAGACTCCCTCTTTTTATGTTCCTTCACAAGCCATAGATTATATCCTGTTGTAGGCTTATGAGATACTATGCATAACCCTATATCGTTATATAATTCCTCAACAATGCTCATTATCATAGGAGGCCTTAAGTATGTTTCACCAGTTTCAATTGAAATGGGCCTCCACCCTCAGGGGGGTCTCAACAAAATATTAATAATGATCTCATAGGTATATGGGGGCCTCATATTTGGTCTTGAAACGGGCCTCCAGATTCCTAAGGCCGTCCCTGAGAACACACAAACACACCAAGCTGGCCATAGGGGGCGCTAGCTCCCCTCAAAGAGCCAGCATGCAAAATGCTTGTCATTCAGCCTCACTTTGAGTTACTCAGTGGACTGTCTGCACTAATTGGCGTTGTTAAGGCGTGCATGGCAACAGTTTGTGTCGCGTGTGATTTCACACCAGAAGATATAAGAGGATGCACCCTGTTGAAAATGACTGTAGACGTAGAGAGAGAGAAGAGAGAGACAGACAGACAGACAGACAGAGTGATGTTGTCTTGGACCGTTTCCAAAGCAGGAGGACCAAAGCGAGACCGTCATGCTGCTGTAGCAGTGAGGAACAAACTGTATTCCTTTGGAGGCCGCTGTGATAGAGGGACCTTCAACAACATGGGACAGATGGAGGTCCATGTCTTCAACACAGTGTCTTTATGCTGGAAGAAGTTACCTCCAGTGGAACCAGGAAGAGGAGACGGTGACCTTGAGGTTCCATCCAGGCGCTGGGGCCACACAGCTGTGTTGGTTGAAGATACAATCTACATCTGGGGAGGGTTCTGGGAAGGGCAGTATTACAATGTGCTTTATGCATTTGATGTTGACGCCCACAGATGGTTCCAACCCAGGGTTTCTGGGACTGTTCAAGAGGGGAGGAGCTTCCACTCAGCCTGTGTGTTGGAGAAGGTCATGTTTATCCATGGAGGATACACCAATCTGACTGAATGCACGAATGACATGTACAAGTTGGACACCAGCACAATGGTCTGGTCTTTAATTAACACCAGAGGAACTCCACCTCCTGATTCACAATGTCACTCTGCCACCATCATTGGTACCAAGATGTTTGTATTCGGGGGCGGGAGGGGGTACCGGAGGAGCTACAACACCATCAGAGTGTTTGACACAGAGACAAACGCCTGGCTGGACACACCTTCTGCACAACTTCTACCAAAAGGACGCTGGTGTCATTCAGCATTTACCTACAATGGAGAGCTGTACATATTTGGTGGCTGGAACGGTAACCAGACCTTCAATGATGTGTGTAAATTCAGTCCAGAGACCTTCTCCTGGAAGAAGGTTGAGCCCAAGGGGAAAGGACCATTTCCAATGAATAGTATGTGCTGTTGCATTGTGGGAGATCATATCTTCCTCTTTGGAGGATACAAAGGAGTTCACAATATCTCTGATGAGCTGTTCATCTTAGACTTGAGTCCTCGTCTTAAGATGTTATGTAAGCTAGAAGTTATTCAGTACGCTCTGGACCAATCAGAACTCCCACACGACATCAGGTGGGAACTGGCAGCCATGGCAACCAACGACAACAGACGACAACAGCAATAACAACCGAGACCACATTCCAGACGAAGGAACAGCAGAAAGATCAAGAAATGATGGATCAACATCTCATCCCACCTGATGGTGAGCCACCTCTCAGCATCTCTTACTGAGATTCAAACCTCAGGAGACTCCTTCTCTCCAGACAGGCTCTCTAACCATTCAGCTAGGCATCAAACAATGACAATTGTTCCGTCCAACACAATGCGGTGGAAACACAAACCTGTGTCTGTATGTTCCAAACTGAACACGGTGGAACTCTCTTTATTGTGTATTTATTTCTATGATCTTTTTTTATTTAAAGGACCAAGCAGTCCTGAAAGGACTTGGTCTTCTATTGTTATTGTTAGTTTTTTTTTTCCTTCTCCTTCTGCCAAAAAAATAATAATCGCAAAACTCCTACAGAAATAACAAAACTCTTAACTGTGGCTCAAGAGGTCGGCGGTTCGAATCCCGGCTCCTCCTCCTCCTGTCTACATGTCGAAGTGTCCTTGGGCAAGACACTGAACCCCACATTGCTCCCGATGTGCTGGTTGGTGCCTTGCATGGCTTCCGCCGCAATCGGTGTATGAATGTGTGTGTGAATGGCTGAATGTAATGCACAATCTATGTAAAGGTGTGTGAATGTGTGTGTGAATGGGTGAATGTAATGCACAATCTATGTAAAGCGCCTTGGATAAAGGCGCTATATAAATGTACCATTTACCATTTTATCTGGTACACAGCAAGCTAAAAGGAATCAGCACGCTAGAGACCAGAATACTTCAAACCCAAACAAATAGTTAAAAATAGAACTACAAAACGCATGTTGGAGATTAAACAACAGATAACAGCCAGCACCAGGAACTGTGTTTATTTAATCACATGTGAAAAATGTGGCTTACAATATGTCGGAGAAACGAGTAAAACAATAGCTGCGTGTGATATTGAACAGTCAAACTATTCGTATCAATATATACGGATGTATCAACAAAATAATGATGTCATAGGTATATGGGGGCCTCATATTTGGTCTTGAAACGGGCCTCCAGATTCCTAAGGCCGTCCCTGCTCATTATAACATGGAATAATTCTACTCACTCTGCGTCCCATTGGCGGGCTAATGAGAATTCAGAAACCTGCTGCCTACCAATGACATCGCCGATAGGGATTCTACGTTCTATAGCCTATATTCTTCTTCCCTGAATGGCCATGCATTCAAAATATATTTTATCTTGTCCGTACAAGATAATATCTTGTCCGTACAAGGTATTATCTTGTCCGTACAAGATAATAATTATCTTGTACGTACAAGATAAAAGACTTAAGGTAGACCAGTAACTCTAATGCCTATTGTACAATCTCTTGAGGACGAGGCGAGCATCTCTCTCTCTCTCTCTCTCTCTGACAACGAACGACGACTATAATAATAATTACAATAATGCCGATATCTATTGCCTCCGTTTGTGCCTCAAACCCAACATTAGACACAATGTCACGGAGTAAACAACCCAGGTGGGCTGACTTAAGCTACACCAGTACCAACTCACGCCGTTTAATTAAAGTCTCAACGACATGCAGTCACATTACTCATACCAATATCAAATAAGCCAATGTCTGCAAATACTTTGACTGTGCACAACCCCGGGTATAAAAACCTGCCTAAAAATAAGAATAAAACTCATTCACCTGATTAGTGCTAATAGTTGCTACTACTACTTTAGCATGTTCAGCAATACCAATGCACACACCACACAACCCAAACTCTGCACATACTCTGGGTATGTCTAAAAGCTCCAGTTTCCCTTTAAAATATTTAAAAAGTATAAAAGACATATTGAGGATTAATAACAAAATAATAAAGAAGATGCATGGGCTCGAGAGAGAGAGCCCATGCATTAATAAAGAATAGCATTAGTGACTAAATAAGAACTGGGCTCTCTCAAGAGAATGAGATGAGATGTAGTTTTTTATCCCTGCAGGGAAATTGTTGCGTTACAGCAGCATCATGTGAAATAAACAAACGGTAATCAAACAGACACAAAAGGACATAATCACAAAAAGACAAGTTATTATGCGTTGTATAGTCTATAGAGGCTGTTGGCTGATTGCAAGAAGGAGTCTCTAGTTCATGGGTTCCCAAAGTGGGGTCTGGGGACCCCTGGGGGTACTTGAGGGAGTTCCAGGGGGTACCTAGCTTAATTAGAGATAGTTACAAATGGACCCTTATGGGTCTGTAACTCAGAGAGTGTACAAATGGACCCATTTGGTTCCATTTGTACACTATCAGAGTTAAATTAACAGTGGTTTTACAATATAAATTGGGGTCTCAGAGATAGAAATGCCATTAATCGGGGGTCCGTAGACTAATGTGTGTGAAACTGGGGGGTCCATGAAATGAATATGTTTCGGAATCACTGCCAGAGCCGTAAAAGTCCTCCCTTATCGGGGTCACTGGCATGTGTTTTCGAATAGGGGTCCGTGGTCTAATAAATGTTAATTTGGGGGTCCTTGACACGAAAAAGTTTGGGAACCACTGCTCTAGTCTATAGCACTCTGTGTGCATGTTCTGAGCCTACTAATATACAAAGAAAAGGTGTGCTGGGCTCCGCAGTTAGCAGCACACAGCCTTCAACGGTCAGTTGACCTATAGTGTCCGCTGGCTGGCTGACGTGTGAGCGGGAGTGCAGGCCCCTGCAGATTGAACAGTCCCATCTGGGGACCTGGGGTTAGTCCTGTATAGGTTCTACGACAAGCCCCCTTTAAATCCCGTTAGTCAGTCAGCCTGACATGCTGAAGACAGCAGTCTTAAGTTGTTGGCTGTCACATCTGCAATGTGGGAGTCGCGAGCTCTGTCAATCCATAACGAGGATGGAGTAAGTCCTACACCCCACATTCCTCCTCCCAACATTTGAAGTTCACCATGCACTCTGATCCCCATAGTCAGCTTTCTAGACACATGGATCATCCGTCAGGATGACATCTAATACACAGATCTATATACAAAACCCACAGACCGTAACAGTCTGTTGAGAGCCGATAGCCACCATCCCCTTCCTCTTAAAAACAGTCTTCTTTACAGCCAGTTCTGCAGACTGAAACGCATTTGCAAAAATGAGACTAATGTGAAAACTATGACCCACAAGAGGAAGAAATCATCCAAAGGCGCTGGCGATGGATCGGCCACACTCTTCACAAGCCTGCATCTAGCATCACACGACGCCCTGTTCTGGAACCACACGATATGCCCTGTTCTGGAACCCACAAGGGAAAAGGAAGAGAGGCAGAGCACGAAACACCTGGCGCCGTGACCTGGATGCAGATGTGAAGAGATCTGGCCACACATGGGGACAGCTGGAGAAGATGTCCCAGGACCGTGATGTCTGGAGAGCTCTTGTTCGTGAATCGTGGCCTATGCCCAAAGTTGGGCTATACAGTAGGCGTAAGTAAGTAATGACCCACAAGTTCAAAGAGCGTGGGTATACTGAACGAACGGCAATTGAATTCGGCTATTGACAAGATCAGTAATAGATCTATATAGAGCTGACCTCTTCACAACTGCCCCTAAAAATAAAAATAAAAATAATAATGCGATCCCCCTTTTTATTACCAAGTACTCCAGAACTGCCGAATCAATTAACCCATCCTTTACAGGCATTGGCACATCCTACAAAGGGATCCACAGTGGTGTAATGTTTTCACTGACCCCCCTCGAGGTGTGTTTAAACGAGGCAGAAATATGAGGGACTCACTTGTCCATTCAGATCTCCCCCCTCCTAAAGTAGTGTCTCAGCGTACTTATTGACCCCCATCCCACAGGGAAACTACAAATGTGGTGCCTGTGCCCAGTGCATCCCACAGGGAAACTACAAATGTGGTGCCTGTGCCCAGTGCATCCCACAGGGAAACTACAAATATGGTGCCTGTGCCCAGTGCATCCCACAGGGAAACTACAAATGTGGTGCCTGTGCCCAGTGCATCCCACAGGGAAACTACAAATATGGTGCCTGTGCCCAGTGCATCCCACAGGGAAACTACAAATGTGGTGCCTGTGCCCAGTGCATCCCACAGGGAAACTACAAATATGGTGCCTATCACATGTACTACACAAGGGGTGATATATATATTCTATCTATATCATATATATCTATTGTCCTTGTGGCAAATACTATGTGGGCAAAACCACACGTGCCCGTATGAAGCCTTACACACACCGGGTGCGCAGCGACACGGCACAGGCGTTGTGCCGCGCAGCAACGCCTGGAAAATAGAACAGTGGTGTATCGGAACGTCAAAATAAAATAGAACAGTGGTGTATCGGAACGTCAAAGCACTGCTGAACAGAGAATCCTCCTGGATATCAACCCTGCACCCTTGCCCCTAACGGCCTTAACATTTAGATTGAAGCGTTTTCCTGTGACAGTTGGTAGAGCTTAACGTTTGCAAACCTTTTTTTTCAAACCCATTGCCCTCTACCTGTGTCCTCCAGTGTTTACTGCAAATATAATTCTTGTTGACGCTGTACAAAATATGGGTTCTATTTATGATATTGAAATGTATCTTTTTGCCACTTGAATTGTAATAAGTACGGTCTATAATATAACAGACCCTCAGGTGCCCTACCAATTCGACCTTCTCTCTTTCATGAGTGTGACCTAAGAACTGCCCTGTTCCATTTAATGTATTTACCTTTCATAGTGTTTTGAGTGTTTTCTCTGTACAACTAATATATTCTGTCTCCCCAGCCTTTTCTAGATGATTTCTAATATGTATTAAATGTATTTAAAACCTCTTAAATTAATATAAAAATGCTAAACAGTAAACACTTCTTGTGCATTGAATGTTTAGGTTTATGTTTATGTTTATGTTTATCTGGTTATATTTGGTATTTATGCATTGTTACTTGCCTCAAAATGGCTTCCCAATCACTTGATTGGTTTTTCCTGATGACGACCACACCCCCCATGGAGTCCACCTGTTGTTGCTCCCCTATACGTGTGTGTTTGTCCTATGGCTTGTGTATTCCCTGAAGAAGGCCGAAAGGTCGAAACGTTGGATTCTTGTCAATAAATATAAAGCATCGTGGCTACGAGTGTGAAGCCTTTTTCTCTTGTTTTTTTAATCGGCCTTTAAGTTTCTCCCCAAGGTTCTCTAAGAGGCACATCTCAATCAGGTGACTGAGCTCCGTCCTATCTTCGACATGCAGACAGATGAAGTGCAGAGAACGGAGTCGGCCCCCCCACTCTGCCCTGTCGGAGCATTCAGCCCAAACCACACCAAAGGGCCGAGTTGGGACAACAAGGGTTTTAAAGTGAGAGATGAGAGGTTGACCAACCTGTCGTAGTCCTGACAGATCTCCCCCACAGCGATCAGAGCCTTCAGGTACTCGTTGGGCTGGTAGGGGTTGATGTAGTGCAATGAGCAGCTGTTCCTGGGGTCCCCGTTGGAGGCCGTGAAGTCGATAGCCACCTGATCAAAGAGGAAAGATCAAAGAAAACATGAAAACTATGGGCAAAAAAGGTCCATCCTTTGTGAGAATTTCACTGTGGGAAGGAGGATGACTGAGTTAAGCAGTCACACCTGGGTGACCTGGCCTGAGTCAAACTAGAACTGGACTCAGAGCTGGGCGTGGCTGCGCACCTGTTGTGCATCATGGACTTGATCAAAGGCACAACAGGTTAAATCAGTCACCTCCACAAACACTGAGGAGATAGCCTCTGTCCGGACAGGGGAGAGCTATCGCCTCTCCTGTGTAAAATGATATTATTGTGTATAATTCCCTGCACATGGAGGAATAAAGGTACAAACTCAAGAAAGCTGCCCTGTGTTGTGTCCTTCCTTGCCCTGGTAGTGACTAGTCGGTCACATTCACCCTTGCAAATGTGATTGAATGTTATCCCTATTTTGGGGCGAACATTTTCACAATGGGCTGCAATGTGCCATGTTGTGAGCTTGAAGACTGGCTTAAATGGTTAAAATGGATTCTGTGTAATCCAACACAATCCATGCCACCTGTTACAATAGAAACGCTGGCCAGGTGCCAGCATGTAAAAAAATAATTATATATATATATATACACACACATTAAGCAATAATACACAAAAATAAGTGCTGTACCATGAAATAGACTCAGTGTTGTAGATCAGCTCCAGTACAAATATGAGATTATACCACAGTTTCATAATCATAATATCATATTATTTATGATTGGATGTCAACACTGAAAGTAG
Organism: Protomyctophum parallelum; assembly: GCF_964188405.1. Taxonomy (NCBI): domain Eukaryota; kingdom Metazoa; phylum Chordata; class Actinopteri; order Myctophiformes; family Myctophidae; genus Protomyctophum; species Protomyctophum parallelum. The sequence goes on from NC_139699.1 coordinate 16,570,196, forward strand.
TTCCTTCATTCCTTTCCCTTTCTAGCACAAGCTGTCCATCAGTTCACCGTCTGTCACTGATTTAATAAAACGAATGTGTTTGAAGCCAATAGATTTGTCTCAATAGATTAGTATGCACTAACTGTATAGACTATAATTTTAATCATATAATAAAAAACAACAAAACAACAACTCGAATCCTTTTACATAATGTTGGTCAATTTCCTCCAGCGTGCTCATATGTCACATCTCTGCAAACCCACCTGACTCCAAAATGTTCATTTTTCAGGAAATGAAGAAAGCCTTATAAATAACAAACCCCCTATTGCTTTGTTTTCAAAAATAAACTGTTTTCTATATTTTTTCATTTTCAGAAAAATTTACCTAAAACCTAACCTAACCCAACCCATTTTGGGCGGGAACCCCTTTTGGTGTTTTAAGCATTACGTTATACTTTAGCTATTGAAAAATAGCAGATCTGGTGCGCTACGAGCTTGTAGGTCTGCTATTTTTGTAAAATGTAACATTGTAACAATGTAAATGTAAAATGTAACATTATTCTTTCAGAAGACTTTTTTTTATTTAATTTCGACGTCAGGCCTAAATGGGCTAAAATGGAGTTAGGTGGTTTCTTCTCCGACAGCAGAGTTATGAGAGAATCGTTTATTTTTAGTCCCATGATGCTTTGGAGGCCTAGACATTATTCAATACAGATAAAGAGGCCTGAGGCGCTGAGCGCCAAACCAATCCACATGTAGCTCGATCTGCAGGTCACAATATTCTGACCTCTAAAGAAATGCATATTCATATTCACACTGTAGTGGCCACTGTATGTGGGTTTATTCAGGACGGATCATACGCATAAAGATCATAGACAGAATAAATTAAACCACCACGCATAATATGGATGAGACCTTAGAAGACCTAAGATCTTATTTGAATTTCTAAGTAAAACAGTTGAACGGTCTTGAATTGAATTGAGGTCAAAATTGGTGCAAAAAAAGGCCTGTGCCGTGGCTCAGCGGTCCAGGCACCTTGGCTGGTAACCCAGTCTGGCAGTGTGCCGCGGGTTCGATTCCCGATCCCGACGGCCTTTACTGCATGTCACCCCCCATCTCTCTCCCCATTTCCTGCCTACCTTCATAAAAAATATAAAATAAAGGCGAAAGCCACAAAAAAACATAAAAAAAGATTTTGGTGGAAAACCTTTTCAGAACAACTTTGCTAAGGTTGCCACGGTGTGAATCAAAATGTGTAAACAAACACATTTCTTTTTTTTTTTTCTTTTTTTCTCAAAATGTTATCCCGTGATTTTCGGAACACATTTTCTTTTCACAATTGTCTAATGTAATCCTTGCTCACTCTCTCAATGCATGAGGAGTCCAAGCCACTTCTTTTCACCTGACAGGGGGGAGTTTCCCCGGTTGGACGTAGCGCGTGGAAGGAACACGTTATTCCAACCAGTTCCTTTCCCCTCCATCAGGCGCCCTGGCTGGCCAGGGGGAGGCGGTATAGAGACCAGGATTACTGCATGTTTTTCGTGAGTGTACCTATACCCTAGGAGACACGGGGAGAACAATTTTGCATTTCGTCGATGTGTTCCAACATTAAATTAACATCCATGGTAATTAGAAAATTACTTTAAAAATAAGTAATTTGCTAATAACTAATTGATTATTTTTTAAAGGATAGCATTAGGTCAATATTTCCCTACTGAGAGACACAAGCTAACAAGTGTTAGATATACAGAACTGTAAGCAGAGCTACTGCAATGCACTAAATCTAGATGTAGATGTCATCATTAATATTCATTGCATCAGTAATCTGCCAAGGGAATAAGACAGCACCATGAAGGGCAAAATGAAGGGCCAGAGTTAGAGAAAGATTTGAATTCATTCCAAAAAGCCTCCAGCTGAAAACTTGTCTGTACGTGTACATACTGTACGGTGCATATGGAGAAAAAAAACGAATTTAACTAATATAATGCCTGGGGAAAACAATTTGAACAATGTGTAATCTTTCACATTTAGAGAATGTAATATTTAATGACCACGCAGGTCTGAATGACTCCACATAGCCTTTTAATGGACTAGCAAGTGAAATTAGGCTATGACAACAACAACTGTAATAACTATGCCGGTTATCTCCAACGACACCTTAACCACGGATGACAGCTTTTAAGCCATTCTGGGCGGGAACCCCTTTTTGGTGTTAGCATTATGTTATGCTTTAGCTATTGAAAAATAGCAGATCTACAAGCTCATAGCGCGCCACCGAGTGGCGCGCTATGAACTTGTAGGTCTGCTACTTTTGAAAAACCATGAAAAATCTTTGAATATATATTCTTTGAGTTTTTTTAACTCAAATCTTTGCTTCTGGAGGGCACCTGGAACAACATATTTTCAGATGGGGGTCGGCGGCCAATTACATATCATTTTTTGGGGTCAGAAAGATGAGGTTTTTCAGGAAAGAATACATTTTAAAAAGACATTTTTTAAATTTCGACATCAGGCCTAAATAGGTTAATACGCAGAGGATTGGAGTGTGGTGAATGAATCATATACCCATCCAGGGCCACCGTTGCTACTGAAGGGCTGCTCCAAGTACTCTACCGTAAAGTGGATCTGGCACCCTCCCATGATGTAGTCGAGGAAGGAATGCATTCTGTGGAGCTGCAAGACAAAAACAATACATACGTAAAAGTGGTGTTTTTCTGAATAAATCATCACCGTTATGAATGGTTGCTAAATGGATGCACTTGTTGCGTCAGATGTTTGACAAATCCCATGGTTGTAAACAGTCATTCGAAGCACAATGTTTACATATTCATAAACTGTACATCTGCAAACATATTGGTATACTGATTAATGACTATCATTCCAAGGATTTTTTTTTATTTATTTTTTTTATGGCAACCCGGGCATTGGCTCAGTATGCGTTAGTGTGCCCAGGCATATCGTATACATTTATGTCACAGGCCTAAAACAAATTATTTCAGTATTATAGATAGGCCTACTGAGCAGAGGCCATGACAGTGAAGTGGCATGACCAAAACATTTTTCTAGTTAAAAAAAACTAAAACAAAAAAAATGAGAATTACAGGGGAATTACCTTAAGATCATTCAGGATGACAACTCCAGAGTTTTTGTAGTTTTTCTTCTTCTGTTTATATTTTGGATTGATGCAATCCCATGACACCTGAAAAGGCACAGGAATACAGTATGTCATTATGACACCTGAAAAGGCACAGGAATACAGTATGTCATTATGACACCTGAAAAGGCACAGGAATACAGTATGTCATTATGACACCTGAAAAGGCACAGGAATACAGTATGTCATTATGACACCTGAAAAGGCACAGGAATACAGTATGTCATTATGACACCTGAAAAGGCACAGGAATACAGTATGTCATTATGACATCTGCACCAGGCGATACATCTTCCTCATATCTCACTGGCTGCAGGCCACCACCTCTGCTCTGTGATGGAGTTCTCTAGAGTAAAGCCAGTGGTACATTAGTGATGCACATGGCTGGGTAGGGTTCTGTCTGCCGCTATCATTCACTGACCTTATTTCCGCTGGAGAGCTTCTGCATTTCCCTGAAGGTGGCGTAGAACTCGCCGATGAAGTCGTGCTTCCCTCTGGAATCATAGTCCCAGACTAGGCACTGTAGGTGACACACACAGAGAGATGTCTTGAAATATTACTCTCTGCATATTGGCATTTACATACAGTATGGATGTAATGTAATGTAATGGAATGGAATGAAAGCTGGATCTACAAAACTGTTAATTTTCAGGAAATGGAGGGGGAAAAAATTGATCCAAAGTAGTTATCATTTAGTTAAAGGAAATTGTAAAAAAAAAAAAAAAATTGGTTAAACATTTAAAAAAATTGACTGAAGGCTTTCAACCTGGCATCCCTATGTTGGGAATGTCATTGAAAAGGCTAGATGATCAGCAGCGACAATACATGTGTGTGTGTGTGTGTGTGTGTGTGTGTGTGTGTGTGTGTGTGTGTGTGTGTGTGTGTGTGTGTGTATAAACTGACCATGAGTGGCCTAAGAATAGCTGGAATGACAAAAAGCAAAGCCAAACAACTTGCCAAATACTGTTCTGTTCGGCTGTTCTAGGCAGTTTGTCTGTGTGGAGGAGGAGGTGTATCCTTAAGTGAACATGAACTGTCAACCTCATTATATTTGTTTCCTTGTAATTTGTGGATTCAAATCGAAATGTGTGTGTTGGGGGGGGTGGGGATATGTTGGCTTAACGACTAATTTGTGGAGAAAAGGGAGTAAAAAAGCAAAAGAAGAAATGACAGTGTAGGAAGAAAAAACATTAATATGCATGCTTTCCTACATGCAAAGCATGAATATGAATTGCTTTCTTCCTCCACAGTTAACAGTAAAACCTGTTAGTGGAGGATTTTACTGTGCTGTGCCGATCATGACAGATGCTGTTCTTTGTGTTCATTTGATCTGGCTGACCTTACCTCACAGAGGCCCCAGAAGTCCTCCATGGTTCACTCACCTTGAGCCTCCTGTCCTCATCACAGCTACACAGAGAGATGAGAGAGACTTTGAAGGGCTCCCACACCGGGTTCAGGTTGTTTTTAATCACCTGTGAACGGAGAGGAAAAAAAACCAAACACTGATTATTCCAGCGAAAAGGGGCAAACCGAGCACCGAGCGTCGAGCGCTGCAGGAAAATGATTAGAAGACACAACAAGCGAGGCGGCGTGCGGAGGCTCTTTACCTCTGTTCTGTGCACAAGCTGTTCCGTTTCGTCGTCGTTAATGCGGTATATTTCCAAAAAGGGGTCTGACTTACTGAAGAGATCCTACGGAAACAGAGATGACAGTCATTATTATTATTATAATTATTAACCCATCCTTTTGGTGTGCATTATGTTATGCTTTAGCTATTGAAAAAT